>NC_138186.1:98565618-98727160 GCF_964194105.1 Spermophilus citellus | reverse complement strand
GTGAACCATCTGTAGGCATTAAGCATGGGATGCCTAGGGACGTATCTTGGAGTTCCATAGCTTCTCCTTAGGGAGCTTTTTGACTTTATAGGCTTTCCAGGCCACAGCAGCAGATTTAGATGTAGAGATCCTAGGGAAGCATGTAAGGGGAAAATGGCTTAATAAACTTTCAGCATTTTTTATCCTCAGCACAAAAATATACACAAAACCACAGACACCTGTACTCTGCATAGCCAGCTGCCAAGCAGGGAATAATCTGTCTCTCTGTCTAGCCCACATTATTCTCTGGTCTGTGCTACTTTGAGCCTCTTGTTCTTAGTTTCTCAGACTTGGACCTTGGTGAATTTCTTCTTACCGCAGGAGTTTGCCTGTGCAGCCCTAGTATCCATTGGAACTGGATCTCTATCTCAAGGTTTTTTGGCCAGCTGATCCTGTGCTCCATAAATGGGACAGTTATAGGGAAGTGGCAGGGTTCCCAATGACATTGGTTTACTACTGTCTGGAGATGGTCCAGACAGACAGGAACATGACACAAACATTCCAAATGAAGATCCTGAGAATTCAGATGAGATCAAAAATATCTTTTGCAGGAAAGCTGATCTCACCATAGTCAATGTAACCGCAGCAAGGACTTTAGGAACCTATTTGTATTTCAGTGCTATACCAGGAATCCTGTCATCCAGCCAACCACCCATGTCCTACACAAGAACAGGAATGCAACCCTGAGTTCTAAGATGGGTGAGGAGTGGGTTAGGGTCTGGAGCCAACAAAGGCCTTGTACTCACCAAGCTGGTCTTCTAGGAGTCTTTGTGTGGCTCCAGGCTGCTGCTCTTGGGCTCTTTCCTTGTCGTCTATGGCATTCTCTGCTGTGTCAGTGTTGTGTGCTTCCATCCATGCCAAGAGTCCCACTGGTCTAGAATCTGGCTATGAGGACACTGAACGAGTTCCTTCCCTGTTCTCAGGAGTGAATCCTTTCTTGGGTCTTAGTCTGAGTTGGAAGAGATGTTATAAAAGGGAAGAGTTGCCATGTGGGAGGAAATAAAAAGGCTTTTTGCTGGGGATGGAGATTTGGGTTTTTCTGTAATTAGTGTTCTTTTTATAATTTAACATAAATTAGAGCAGTGCTAATTTTTCCACTTCATCTTTTATATTTCCTTTTTAAACATTCTTTGGTATTTGTACTTTAGTTAAATGGATTATTATTGATTTTAGAATTAAAAAAAAATACTAAATTTCATTGGTGTGTCTTGAATCTGTATATACTACTTAAGTATTTTCTTTATTCCTGGACAAATATTTTACAATATAAAATTTGATAATTGGAATATTCATTTAACTTGAATCATGGAGAACATTTGTGAATCCCCTAATTTGTCAAATTAACTGATACATTGGTTTAAAAGTTAATAAATTAATTGAATTTAGTGCCACTGAGACAGTGGCATTCCTCATTATGGTGAATATAATATAGATGTTCCTCAGCTTGCAGTGGTGTTAAATGAGTCAAAAATGCATTTAATATGCCTAACTTCCCACACATCTTGGGCTAGCAAAACAGTGTACTGTAGAGAATTAGTTTTTTTTACCCATCTGATGGTATGGCTAACTGGAGATTATGACTCCCTGTCACAGTCCAGAATATCAACAATATCATATGGTATATGATGAGCCTAGGTAAAAATGAAAATTTACAGTACAGTTTCTATTGAATGTGAATGATTTTACACCATCATAAAGTTGAAAAATTATAAGTTGAGACATTGTAAGTTGGGGAACTTATATATAATAAACATTTATATAATATAAATAAAATATTTATATTATATAAATATAATAGTATTTAATATTATATTTATATAATATAAATATATTATTTATATAATATTATATATTTATAAAGATATATAATATTATGTAAATATAAATATAATTATATAATTATAGATAGTATAATAAACATTTATTTAAATATAAATATAATAAAGTTGTATTATACCTTAAAATTTATATATATTCTTAAAACTATTATGGCATAGTTTAGTAATTGTCTCTTAACATGAATAACTTTTCTCAGCAATTTTCAAGGACAGCTTTTTAGGCTATAGTTCTCAAAGCAGTTTTTGTTTTGTTTTGTTTTTATTAGAATGGAACACTACTTATGAATCTCTTAGCAATCTGATAAAAACTATGGACTCCTTTCCATAGGAAACAAAAGCATTAATAGGCATTCACAAAATTTTGCACGTTAGCAAAGGAGCATAGACCCTTCTTGTATATCTGTGGGCCCCAGGATGTGAATTTCTGTTCTGAGATGTTTCATAAAAAGCAAATTGTGTCTCCTTGTTTCTTAGGGGCTGATATAGCTGAGGTGATGCTGGATTTCATCGACTGGCTGACCCATCAGGAGTTTGGCCGCAAGTGTGTTGTCAGTATCAGAGATATCCTGTCCTGGGTTAATTTCATGAACATAATGGGGGAGGAAGCTGCTATGAAAAGACCAGAGATTATCTCTACTGTGACATCATTTGTCCATGCTGCATGCCTGGTGTACATAGATGGAATAGGTTCAGGTATGTTTTCCATTAATTATTAGAGACAAGGGCTTAGAATAAAGCCCACATCTCTAACCCAGATACTTTAAATTTCCAAAATCAGAGTAGATTTTCTTTGCATGTTCTTTTTTTAATCTTTTATCCTTTATTTTTATGTGGTGTGGAGGTGCTATGCAAGTAAGCGCTCTACCACTAAGCCACAACACCATCCCCAAAGATGGTACTTTTGAAAGGTGCTCCAGGAACTTAATAAATGTGTGATTATGAGTAGAAAGAAGGCTGTTGAAAATGAGCATTCTTAACACATGGGTCATTTTTAATTAATGGTCAGAATTCTTTAGTTGGCCATGTTTTAAGTTTACTTATTTCATAAAATTTGAATGTTTTAGTTCTGATTTTTCTAGCCATGAAGATTAGAAATATAAACCAAAATTACCAATATTGCAACATTAGTTGCTCCATCTCCAGAATCATTTGTCAATGACTGGAGTACTTTAATAAATAATTTGTTTCATTGTTGATGATGTGTAAACTGAGCAAAAGGAGAGTCAGGTCAGGCTTCTTCCTTAGGACTGCTTATACTGAAAATTTTATTTAGACTGTAATTCTTCCCTAGGCCTTTGCCCCCAGGAACCTGTGCTAATTTTTTGGCTGAATGATTGTGAACTTGGTATTATATTATTCCCTGATGTACTGATCCTCTGTCTTTTAGGAGTAACCTCCTCTGGGTTTGGTACTACCCTCTTAGCCCGAGAAGAATGTCTGAAATTTCTAATGAAGAAACTTTCCAAGATAGTCCGACTTACAGAAGGTCAGAAAAATGAATTGAAGATTTATGATAGACTGAAGGCCAAAGAATTCACTGGGATAGATAACCTTTGGGGAATCTATCCATTTTTTATACCAAGGGGTAAGAATGATTTTAAATAAATGATTATTCTCTTCCTATAGATAATGAATATTTGCCTTGAGTTTTTAATGTGTCTTATTCAAGTTTATTTCTAAGCTAGCATTGAAGTTAGAATCTGACTTGGTATAATTAATTTTGTGAATGGTTCAAAATATGTAACTGGTATGTTAAAATAGGAGTGTAGACATAATCTATGAGTAAATTGTTTCTTAAAAATGATCTTATTAGTCATTGCCCACTATTTGAGCTTTCCTATAATGAAGCTCTAAATTACTCAAGTTAGTAAACTCTTAAGTGGCCTACAAAGGCCGATTAGCCTATAATATTTCTTAACTGTAGAGTTCACTGCCTTTTACAAACAGATTTGTGAAGCTTTGAGTGCAAGAATTGTATCTTTCTTTTCCCTGCCCCTGGCATCTGGCATGTAGCCTAGCATAGGCATTCAGAAAATATCTGTTGACTGAGTGAATGAATAAGTGAGTGATTACTTGGGAAATGCAATAACCTGGTTTAAGTTCTGATCCTGACTTTCATCTAACTAGGTTGGCTCTACCAAATATTATTTACTGTGTGTGTGTGCGTGTGTTATGTGTGTTATGTGTGTGGTACTGGAATTGAATCCAGGGTCTTGTGCATGCTACTAGGTAAGTGTTCTCAATCACTGAGCTCTACCTCCATTCTTCTGCCAAATATTTAAATAAGGTAATTAGATTACATATCTTCTAAAGCATTCTTAATTTTTTAGATTGTTGCTTCCATAGCAGGATTCTCTGTTTTCTAGTTCCTTCCTTCCTTCTCTACATTAATAATTGTTGAGTGCTGAAATATATAGAGGGACAGTGGCAGTATGTTGAGGTTATGTGGTAAATTCAGCTTTTTGACCATGTGGAACCTTTCCTCAGAGTTCCAGTTTTCTTTAATAGCCCGAGACTGGGGTGGTCCTTGCTTTTGCTTGCTAAAGTGAGGAAAAGGTTGTTTTCCTTGCTCAATTCCTTCCAATTGTGTACCAAGAAACACAAATAGTAAACCCGAATGACTACTATTAGTCCTGCACTTCAATTACCTGAAGGATTGAGAACATATCCTGAATTGTCTTGGTGATCTAAAAACCTTGGAAGCATGTGGTTTATGGCTTACACTTGGACTTTAGGAAAACAAGTATGTATAAAAGTGAATTGTACATTTGAGGTATAGGTTTGTGAAAGGAGAGGTGTTTCTAGTTAGACCTGTGTCCATGTATATAAGACATGGAGAGATGGTGTGTTATAAATACAGTTGAAAATGTTTATTCTTGGCTATTCCATTTTTTGAATGCAAAAATGGGGGATGTTGAAATAGGAGCTACATGTTTTCTTTACACATGGTACTTCATTGACTGTCCTACTGGTTGGATTCTTGAGTTGATGTGTGTATAGGATTTGATTAGGTACAGTTTATATGTGACTTTGTTTTTCATCCCTTAAGGACCTGTCCTGCCCAGGAACAACATTGCTGACTATGCACTCAGTGCAGGCACCACAGCTATGAATGCCCAGAGGCTTTTAAGAGCTACCAAACTGAATAAACCCATTCTTCTGGAGGGCTCTCCTGGTGTTGGCAAGACAAGTTTGGTGGGAGCATTAGCAAAGGCTTCAGGAAATACCCTTGTTCGAATCAATCTGTCCGAGCAAACGGTAAACTGTTGTCCTCTAGAACTTGGAATAGGTGTAGGTAACAATATCTCTATTTATCGAGTTTTCTAATTTAAAATTGTGATGATATTGTTAATATCTCCATATATTTCTTATGGTGATAAAGATCTTAGCAATTTGTTCTTCTAAACTAAGTCTGCTTCTGGATTCATTATTATCCACACCTATAATATTATTCATTCTCTCTCTCTCTCTCTCTCTTTCTCTTTCTTTCTTTCTTTTTTTGTTGTTTGTTTTTATTTTTACATGGTGCTGAGGATCGAATCTAGTGCTTCATACCTGTGAGGCCACTGAGCCACAATCCCAGCCCTGCTCTCTCGCAATTAGATATTTTAATCTCATTCTCTTTTGAGAGAGAAGTACTCATTTTTATATTTATTACAATATATAATCTCACTTAACACTTTTGTTTTTCTTAAAAAACTTGTAGAAAGAAAATGAGTTTTAAATAATCTTATAAAAGTCTGGGACAGAGGCGACAAATTGTAAGTGGCTGGGAGCAAGACCTGGGCATTGTTACTATTTTTTCTTTCAAAGCTTACCAACAAATTTTCAAGTATACAGAATTACTGATCTGAGCATCTGCTTACATTGATTAAAGAGCATCATGATGAGAAGGTGCTTGGGGTATATTTAGGCTTCTGGTGAAGAGTACTGGGAGTGGTTAGTTTTAACTTGGGTATAAGAAAAAAACGTAATGACAAGGGCTAAAAAATTCACTATTTCAGATTTAGGGTCTTAAGACCTAGTATCTTTTGTTTGCTTCCTTGTTTGTTTAAAAAGTAATGTTGGCTTTTTTCTATTTCTTCTCTCTCAAAGGACATCACAGACCTATTTGGAGGAGATGTACCTGTTGAGGGTGGCAAGGGAGGAGAGTTTGCTTGGTGTGATGGCCCCTTGCTGGCAGCTTTGAAGGCAGGCCATTGGGTTGTGTTGGATGAGGTGAGTGTCTTGTCATTAGGCCTTGGATGGGAATACATGTGTGGGAAGTGGTCCTTTTATTTGTAGTTTTAGTGAATGAACATGCTGATGGATAAATAGAGACAGAACTCGAATAAATTGTCCTCCATGGTTTGGTGGCACATGCCTGTAATCTCAACAGCTTGGGAGGCTAAAGAAGAAGGATTGCAGGTTTCAAACCATCCTCAGCAGTTTAGCAAGGCTATAGGCAACATAGTGAGACCCTGCTCCAGAATAAAAACTAAAAAGGTGTTAGGATCTATCTCAGTGGTTATGCACCCTTGAGTTTAATCCCTGACACCCCGACCCCCAAAAATACATCCATCAGAATAAAGAACATCATATCATGAGGCAAGGTAAATACTGAATCTTGTCTGAGAGAGAGATAAGGAGTTGGGTCTGTTTAGGATGTATGTTAATTCAGGAGAAGGCTAGATATATTTGTGGAGCTGAAATGATTAGAGTGATGTTAGGGGGCCCAGCTGGTTCTTTTTTGTTGTTGTTGTTTCTGTTTCTTTCGTTTTTGTGCTAGGGATTTAACCCAGAGGCCCTTTACCACTGAGCTACATTCCCAGTTCTTTTTATCTTTTATTTTGGAACGGGGTCTTGTTAAATTGCTGAGGATCTTGCTGAATTGCTAAGGCTGGCCTCAAATTTATAATCCTCCATTGCTGGGATTATAGGCCTGCATCTCCACACCGTTCTCCCTCTTCTAGATACTTGTATCTTTCTAGGTCTGGACATCAGAGAGAGTGCTATGTAATTCCATTTGCTGAGCTGCTGCCTGCCATTCTTGGGGAAATATCAGGAGAAAGGTTTTTTACAGATGTTTTTGGAAAAAGATGTCTAATAGATTATTCATTAGCCAAGAAAAGGGAAAACTTAATTTTAAAGCTGAAGGCTACTTGACCATACTCAAATTGGGGTGAAATGGACACAGTTAAGAGCAGTTATATATTTGTGATATGCGGAGGAGTTTGTGCTTTGTAGTACTTATGTAAACACAACAGGTCAAATGGTTATATGTTGTAGCCTGATACTTTATTTTGTTGGTTTGCATTTTCCCAATTGACTTTCTCTGTTTCCTAAAAACCTTCCATGTCTCACGTCATGGAGATCTGAACCTCAATATCTGAAGATTTCCATTTGGCTCTTTTCCTTTCTTGCATGAGAACTCTCTATAATTGTTTATAAAACTGTTGGTAAAAACTAATTGTGTAGATCCAATTGTTTATATCATGACTTTGAAACCCATTTGAAGACAATAATTTGAATTTGAAAAGTATATAAAGAGCTATCAAATCCTACCTATTAGCCTATAATTAGTGTTAAATTTCTAAAAACCCAGAGTATTAAAGTGAAATACATATATTGGCAAGTTTTTTTGTAAGTTAATTTTGCCAGATTAGAACAGTATAGATGCATGTATGTAATGGATATGGTTTAATGTTAGAAAGATTTTAACATGTTTTACTTCAATCTGAACATTCATTTAAATGTCTTGTATATATGTAAAATAAAGAACAATAGAATAAATACATATCACCTCATCGTTTGGCTTGATAAATATTTGGCTACAAATATTGTTTGAGCTTCCCTCTCCTGAATTTACCACTCTCTTATTTTGTTCTTTATTATTCTCTTGATTTTTGTCAGTTATACAACATATACAGTGAAACAAAAATATGCACTCTCTTTTCCATATAGCTTAACTTGGCTTCACAGTCTGTATTGGAAGGACTCAATGCTTGTTTTGATCATCGAGGAGAAATCTTTGTGCCTGAGTTAGGAATGAGCTTTCAAGTACAGCATGAAAAGACGAAGATTTTTGGGTGTCAGAATCCTTTTAGACAAGGAGGTGGGAGGAAGGGCTTACCCAGGTCTTTCCTGAATAGATTCACTCAGGTAAGATTCACTATTACTTAGAAATCAAAGGTAGATAAGACTGCTGATAAGTAGCAGTTAGAATGTTTGACTGTACAAATGAAAGACAGTCAGTTTACTGATCGGTTTCTTGTCTTTATGTGATGAATATTAATGTGACTGTTTCCCATCATCACTTCTCTTCAGGTTTTTTTGTTTTGTTTTGCTTTGGTTTTTGGTACTAGGGATTGAATCCAAAGGCATTTTACCACTGAACTGTACCCCTGGTCTCTTTTTTGAGATAAGGTTTCACTGAGTTTGCTGAGGCTGATTGCAGACTTGTGATCCTCCTTCCTCGGCCTGCAGAGATGCTTGGATTACAGGCTTGCATGCCAGCACACCTGGCCTCTCTGCTACTTTGAATCATTTTGTCCTATTACCTGGATAACTTGTTGTCTTGTCATTTGGTGGAGAGTAAGGTCACTGTAATCTTCAGGATTCTGTTACTGCACTCAGGGTTGGAAACCTGTCTGACCTTTTCAAGTGTCTGTGTGTCTATTAATACATTTAAACAAATTTTATAATGAAAGTAATGTATTTTAAGTAAAGAAAGAAGAGACATCTGCCCACTATCCCCAAAAGCCACTATCCCCAGTTCATCATCATTAACATTCTAATTTTTTAAAAATATTTGGTTTTTAGTTGTGATTAAACACAATACATTTATTTTATGTGTTACTGAGGATCGAACCCAGTGCTTTGCATGTACTAGGCAAGCGTTCTACTGCTGAGCCATAACCCTAGCCCCTAACATTCTAATTTCTCTTGCCTTTAATCCTATTTGCAAAGGGGTATGCATATATATTGTATCTATGTATATTATGTATGTGTAAGAGTATATATGTATATGTATACATATACAAATAATTTGTTTTAACAGCTATTTTGCAGAGTTTGGCTAATGTAGAGGTTTGGAAATACCTCTAGATGTTAGCTTTTCTTAATGTCTGTGTCCCTTGATGATTAAGAATTTGCTAAATATCTTAACATTTTATTAAGGAAAGTTCTCGTGCATATTGAAAAGCTGAACAACAGATTTTATAATGTACATTCTTAACACCCAACGTCCAGAATTAGAATTCTGAAAGCATTTTAAAAATTGCATGTTTTGCCTTTGAATTTACTAGCACAGAGCTTAAAAACAAAATGTCTGTTTCTCTATATTTGAAAATTTGATTCTTAAAATGCAATAATAGAAATTTCTAAAGCTGAAATTTTTAGAATTGTATGTATCTGAAATGTAGATATGATTATATATATATTTAATATATATGAGTTAAATATTTAGTATTAAAAAAGACTTCACATAACGTGATCTGCCATAGTTTGTAAAGAGAAACTGGCATTCCTTTATGTTACGTTTTGGATTCTATAGGTCTTTGTGGATCCCCTTACAGCAGTTGACATGGAGTTTATTGCCAGTACTTTGTTCCCAGCCATTGACAGAAATATTGTTAAAAAAATGGTAGCTTTCAACAACCAAGTAAGTACCTACTTGTATTAATCTGTGTTTCTTGGCTATATTTGAACCAGCATTTTTTCAATATTGGATTCTACCAAAATCACCAGTCTCTCAAAATAAATGATAAAATTCTACAAGTTTGAGGGTGATGGTAAATCAGTTCTGTATTGTAAATGCCAATATTAATGCCTTTAGGATATTTCTGGCATTTGGAAGTCTGGGTTTAGGAGAAGGAAGCATCTAAATCAAAGCTGTTAATATATTTAATTTCTACTTCAGATCACAGATTCATTTCTAGTATTTAATACATTTGATGGTACTTAATGCAACGCTGGATATGTTTCTCAATAAGGATATTTTATTTATAGATTGATCTTGAAGTGACTGTTGAGAAGAAATGGGGGCAAAAAGGAGGACCCTGGGAATTCAACCTCCGGGACCTTTTCCGTTGGTGTCAGTTGATGCTCGTTGATCAATCCCCTGGCTGTTATGATCCTGGTCAGCATGTGTTTTTAATCTATGGTCAAAGAATGAGAAGCAGGGAAGACAAGGAGAAGGTGAGTTTCATACTTTGTTTCTTCCTGAGAGTTGATTTCATCTTAAGAGGAAAAAAAGTGTATTTATGCTAAAAAGTGTATTTATGCTAAAAATACCAAACCTAGTAAACTACTTGGAAATTTAGAAGTTGTGGAAACAGACAAAACATTCCCTTATCAAAATAGTTTGCTTTGGAGGACACAGTTTGCTTGTTCTTTCAAATCCCGTGGTCACAAATCTGAAAACAGGATTGTCCTTTAGTAATAAAAACCTAGTTTTTCAACATCTTTCCTGGAAAAAAGGTGAGAAGCAGGAGAAGACAGCTGATGCCCAGCAGAAAGTTTAAATAGATGTCAAGAGAAGATATTCTGTATTTAAATGAAAAGAAAAATACTGTTAATAAATAAAATATAGCACAATTCTCAGATTAGGGATCTGTAGCTATGTATGTTTTTTGAGGGGTAGGGGAAGGGATGAGTCCCACCATGTTGCTCTGGCTGATTTCAAACTCTTGGGATCAAGTGATCCTCCCCCCTCAGCCTTCTGAGTAGCTAAGACCATGCCACTGTGTTCAGCCTGTACTGGTTTTGATTTGTGGCATTTAAAGTCCTGTCTTACTGAACGCTCACAATAGCTATAGGCAGAAAGTGCTGACATGACTTCCTACAGGTCAGGATCCAAGGCGGCATGGCATGGAATCTCACAAATAGCAGAGCCAGCCCTCTTGGCCTTCTCTACTTTGTCTGCTGTTGCTCTCTGCTAAACCCCACTGTTTAAAAACAAATGATCCATGCAGAACTCCATGTGTTAGAGAGCAGTAATATCCTGGTGGAAGCATGAAGATGTTGCTAGCTGATAGCACATGTATCTATCGCCCCTTTCATTCTGCCCAAATCCTCTTATGTGGTATTCAGAGCCCAACCAAATGCTGACTACTCATTTATTACCTACAAGTGGCTTTCAGTCATTGGATTAGAAGAAAATGTTCAGCTGGGTTTTTTTTAAACACTTTCATTGATGCATAATTTACATACTATGACCTAGTATTTTAATTTATTTACTTATGTATTAGTTGTACAGGTTAATCTTTTTAATTTGACAATTAACATTTGATATCTAAAATGCTACAAAATCTGAAACTTTTAGCATTGATAGGCTACCACAAGTGGAAAATTTTAAGGTACATATGAAACTTAAGTGAATATTCTGTATAGACTTGAGTCCCATCCCTAAGATGTCTTTATGTTGCTAAAAGCTCAGTCCTTGTCCCCAGTGCCAATTCAATAAGGAGGATATGGTTTTGAGAGAAAAAAAAAATGTTTATTGCTTTGCTAGCAAAGGAAAAACACAGAGGAATCCTGTCTCAGAGATTCTACCCATCAGTAGGAACAGGGAACTTTTGTAGAGGTGATTCAAAGGCTATATTCCACATGTTCTCTGATGGAGTTATAATGTCATTTCTGAGAAGTTCTGGTGCTATCCCCAAAGTCTGGTTTACTTCATTCCTAAATCTGCTTTTTACAATGGGGAAGAAAGGTAATTCTATTTCCCCTGATATTAGAGAGTAGAGAGATTAGGGAGGAGCAGGAAGAGAGGAAGAGAAACGTGTCCATTTAAAAAAAAAAAAAAAAGTGTAGCTGTAGAGCAGCAAGGGTTATATTCAAAGTATTGAGTAGAGGGACTGGGGATGTGGCTCAAGCGGTAGCGCGCTCGCCTGGCATGCGTGCGGCCGGGGTTCGATCCTCAGCACCACATACAAAGATGTTGTCTGCCGAAAACTAAAAATAAATAAATAAATAAATGGTTTTTTTTAAAAACAAAGTATAGAGTAGAAAATTATTATAATTATGTGTATAGAAATATTCCAGAATGCAATAAAAAAAAAAGGAAATTGTGAATACTTCTGGTCCCAAGCATTTTGGATAATGATACTCAAACCTATAGCATGTTAATTATAACCATGATATCAACCAATGTTCTTGTGATTTATGATAGTCAGATGGTGTGTCACCGTGGTGTGTGGAAGGTTTCTGTACTCCTCTAACCAAATAGGTGTTTTCTGAGGATAGAGAACATTAGGAAAAATAAATAGAAAGAGGCTGTTAAAATTGGGAGGGCCCAAGCGAATTAAATGTATTTTTTTTCCAAAATAAACCAGCTAGATTGTGAATTTGTAATTTGAACCCTCTGGCAGAACATTAGGGAGAGGAGATTATCTGCTTTAGAAACACATTTTTCTTCACCACTCCTTTTATTTATTTTAAAGATACCCATAAAGTAAATAGTTAATAGGAAGGTTTTTAACAGTCTTTCTATTAGGGAAGAGATAACTAAATAACTGGTTAGAAGAACAACTTTGATTGTCACATCTACATAAGTATCTAGAGTGATTGCATGGTATTTTTGGAGTTAGACTGGCTTAGATTTTTAAACCCCATTATTTCCCAAAATGGAAATGATAACTCTTGCATGGCTATAAAGACCAGAAGTAATCTATCAAACAACCTAATATATAATATGGTGTCTGATATACAGTTGGTGGTCAGTAAATAGTTATTCTTTATAATCTTTGTATTATTATTCTCTTCTACTCTCTTTTTAGATATTACCTTGAAGGATGAAATCAGGTTTTTTGTCTCTAGATTTGTGGTGTATGCTTCATTTTAATTTTTGGTACATTCTCACTAGATTCTCAGATAGTTTGGTGTTATGTGATTACTGTGTACTTGAATTCAAGTTTACTTTTATTTGAGAGAATTAAGTAAATTCAGTCAATGCTTTTTAAAAATATTTTTAAGACATTAATGGACCATTATTTTATTCATTTATTCTTTAGTTTTTAAATTTTTTATTTGTAATTGGACACAATACCTTTATTTTATTTATTTTTATATGGTGCTGAGAATCAAACCCTGTGCTTTACACATGCTAAGCAAGTGCTCTACCACTGAGCCACAACCCCAGCCCCAGTCTATGCTTTTCTGTAAGTTAATATTCAAAAGGCTAAGGAAAGTGTGGCTCATGTTCTCTGTATATAGTGACTCTAATCACTAGGCTTTTTTTCCTAGAAATATTCCAGAAGGTGTGTATAAGAATTTGGTAGAGTGGTTTGTATCTTGATTGAATCATCTTTTTACTTTAGGTCATTGCTGTGTTCAAGGATGTGTTTGGTTCAAATTCTAACCCATACACAGGAACCAGACTATTTCATATCACTCCCTATGAAGTTCAGGTGAGGAGATAAAGATAACCCTCTACTCTTTTACAATTTTCTATGGTTTCTCTATTCCCACTACCATGCTTGCTTGTGATATGTCATTGGCGTGTTTTTTCAGCTGGGCTACTCAGTCCTTTCCCGTGGCAGCTATGCTCCTCACCCATCTCGCCGGCCCCTTTCACTTCTGCACCAGTCATTCCAGTCCCTGGAGTCCATCATGAAATGTGTTCAGATGAGCTGGATGGTCATCCTTGTGGGGCCAGCCTCTGTTGGCAAGACCAGCCTGGTCCAGCTTTTGGCACAACTTACTGGCCACACATTAAAGATCATGGCCATGAACAGTGCAATGGATACTACTGAGCTTCTGGGTGGATTTGAGCAGGTAACTTGTCTACCTTCACATTGTGAGGTAAAAGATAAAGTCCTGTGGATTGATTAAGAGTCTTCTGTGTTAGTGGTATCTACAGATAACAGTATCCTCTGACTCTGGCCAGTGCCTATGATGATGAGTTCCTATGTTCTGGAAATTGTAGGTTGATCTCATACGACCTTGGAGGGAGCTGCTGGAGAAAGTGGAGGGTACTTTAAGGGCATTGTTACGGGATAGCCTTCTTATCAGTGCCGAGGATGCAGAAGTAGTGCTGCGTGCATGGAGCCATTTCCTTTTGACTTACAAACCCAAGTGTCTTGGAGAAGATGGTCAAGGCATCACAGTGGAAATTGTCAATAAACTGGAAGCGGTATTGTTACTTATGCAGAGACTCAATAATAAAATCAACTCATACTCTAAGGCAGGTATGTATATTTGGATGTGTATATCATACACTTGGCATTACCCATATTGTATCCATTTATGGGAATATAATAGTGAATGTCATGCCCATATTTTTAATGAATTAACAATCAAAACTTCCTAGAAATTATAATGAAGCTGAGGTAACATATTATAGATTGATGATCCTAAAAAAGCAAACAGGAAAATGATTGCCTTATCAAGCTTTATGGCTCATTTTGTATATATTAAGTTATAATGCTTAATTAGTTGCATGTGAAGTTTTTATTTTTTGATTTTTGGGTTTTTGTTTTTTTTACATATTAGTAATTTCTCAAAGTAAGCATTTTAAATTGAAAGTATGGATTGATAGGGTATGTATGTTTACATAAGAGGAAAAATATCATTTCTGCATGATTAACATGGAAACTTTAATCGTTCCTTTTGTAGTGGTACTTTTTCAAAAGGTGATGAGAATGCACTAAGGCCTCTGTAGAGGCCTATGAGTTGGTTTGTTTGTCATTAGATTGTCATCCTTTATTTCTAAAGACTGTTTGAAACTGAAGAATTGATCGTCAGGGATAAAGAAATCAAACTTTTCACTTCTAGCTCTCTAATATAGTATAAAAGGGTATGATTTCACTGTTGAGTGATTTCTTGATTCAAGGCCACTATTTGAACTGGAAAAATCTTTACTTATTTACTTAAAGTAATTATTAAAGGGTATTTGATGGAGTCACATCACTTCATATATTTTTAAAATATGAATATTGTAAAATTCAGCACAGATGAATTTATATTGATTATTACATATTATACTGAAAAAAACATATAAAGTGTGTGTGTATATATATATATATATACACTTTTAATCCTTGACAAAATGTTATAGAAAAGATTACCTCCAAATCATAAATGAAGAAAAGAATGCTCATTAAAGTTAAATAATAAACTGTCCAAGAAAAGAATGCTCATTAAAGTTAAATAATCAAACTGCTTAGGTTTTGAATCCAAGTTTTTGCACTATAAAGCTGTGAATCTAGTGATGTATTATTTCTTTCATAAGTCAATTTAAAATTAGATATCTAGGATGAGTTTTCATAGCATATTTTCAGTATTTTTTAAAGTTCATGTTGATTTAACAATTTCTTAGGGATATTAATAGAGTGAAAAAGCTGGATCTAAAATAGTTGATCTTTTTTATTTTTGGTTAAAAATATTTTTCTCCATTTTTAACTATATATTTTAATGTATCTTTTATGTGCATGTATGGTACTGAGGATTGAACCACAGAGCTATACTCCCAGTCCCTCTTTAGAAAAATTTATACCGCAGAGCTATACTCCCAGTCCCTCTTTAGAAAAATTTATTTTGAGACTAGATTTGCTCAGGCTGACTTCAAACTTGTTGTCCTCTTGTCTCATCCTCCCAAGTTACTGGGATTTAGGCATGTGCCATGATGGCCAGCTACATCTTAATGTTTCTGTGATGAACCTTTATGGCTTTTAAAATATAGTTCTCATTATGTTTATAATTTTATTTTAAATCCCTTTGCATAATGAGCATATTTCTAATTGCTGTATTGATGTCTTTATTTGATTTATGGGTGTGTTCTATTTACTGCTTTTCTTCTCTTTCTGGGCCTCATTTTCATTGTTCTTTGTATGTATAGTAGTTTTGATTTTATGCCAGACATTGTGAATTTAAGATGCTGAGTTCTGCATTTTGTTGGTGTCTTTAAAGCTTCTTGGGCTTTTCTTGGTGTAAGTTGCTTAAGGATCATTTTGATCTATTGGGAATTGCTTTTAAGCTTTTTAAAGGTAGGGGCTAGGGTGGCCTTTCCCCTAGTGTTGGGTCACCCCACTGCTGAGGCCTGTACCTGCAGCATCTCACTGAATATCCTGTATATTTGCTGGGGTCTCTACTTTGGTTGTTGAAGTGGATTGATACTCAACCTGTGTGAACTCTGGGAATTGTTCAGATCACATCTCTCCAGTAATTGTCCTTTTCTTAGAAGTTTTTGCTCATCTTTGTAGAGCTTTATCCTTTGCATGTGTATGCATTTAGTTATTTAGTCAAAAAGGCCCTTATTGGACATGGCTCAGGGTTACCATCTTGGTAAGAGGCAAAGCAGCAGCTGCTCCTGTCAGGAGGGCAGCAGGTCCAGAGAAGCCACGGACCTGGCCCTGTCAGTGGAGCCAGAGCACGGGTATGCACACCACCTTCCTCACCATGGTGCTGTTGGCAGCAGCAGTCTGCACAAAAGCAAGAAAGGCTGTTGTTTCTCAACAGTTTGTGGAAATGACCCAAACTTGGCTTGAAGCAGCTTTCCCAAAGCTCACGAACACTGGAAAACAGCATATGTTTGCTGAAATGGAGAGTGTAACAAATGCCTATCATCCTATGGAGAAAGTATACATGGTACTAATAATGTCTACCAAAAAAAGCAACAATTTAGAAGATTTGGAAACCCTAAGGCTCTTCTCAAGTGTGATTCCTGAGTATTGCTGAGCCTTAGAGGAGAATGAAATATCTGAGCACTGTTTTGATTTGATTTTTGCTTTTGATGGAATTGTTGCCCTGGGATACCAGGAGAATGTTAACCTGGCACAGATCAGAACCTTCACAGAAATGGATTCTCATGAGGAGAAAGTGTTCAGAGCAGTCTGAGAGACTCAAGAACGTGAAGCTAAGGTTGAGATGCAGAGTAAAGCAAAAGAATTACCACACGCCTGAAGAGATGCAGAGAGACACGGGAAAAAAACACTGGGATTTGGTATCTCTGCAGTATCTAGAGGCAGCACAGCTGCCATGATCACAGAAACCATCATTGAAACTGATAAACCAAAAGTGGCACCTGCACCAGCCAAGCCTTCAGGCCCTAGCAAGGCTTTGAAACTTGGAGCCAAAGGAAAGGAAGTAGATAACTTTGTGGACAAATTCATATCTGAAAGTAAAACTATCATGTCCTCTAATACAGGCAAATATACCTTTGAAGCAGCCAAAGTACATGCTTCACCTATTAAAATGGAACATGTGTATATGAAGATTGAAGAAAAGATTACACTAACCTGTGTTTGGGTTACAGAATATGGAATTGCATGGCATGATCATGCTTAGGATCTAAGATGACAAACTTGGCCAAATTTGTCTTCATTTGGAAAATGAAGATAAGAAAGGGGTACACCTACAGACCCATCTGAATGTGGATAAAAAACTTTTCACCTCAGAGTCTCTAATTGCCTTAAAGAATCCAGAGAAGTCATTTCCAGTCAATAGTGTTGTAGGATTGCTAAAATGGAGACTACAGACCACAGAGGAATCTTTTATTCCACTGAAAATTAATTGCTGGTCATCAGAGAGTAGAAATGGCTGTGATGTCAAGATAGAATATGAGCTACAGGAAGATAATTTAGAACTGAAAGATGTAGTTATCACCGTCCCACTTCCATCAATTGTTGACACACCAGTGATTGATGAGATCATAGGGAGTATCAACATGACAGTCGATGAAATACCTTGGAGTGGTACCTGCCAGTGATTGATGCCAAAAATACGAATGACAGCTTGGAGTTCAGCATTGCTGGGCAACCCAATGACTTCTTCCCCGTTTAAGTTTTTTTCATCTCCAAAAAAATTTACTGTAACATACATGTTACCAAAGTGACCCAGGTAGATGAAAACAGTCCCGTCAGGTTTTCCAGAGACCACTTTCCTAGTGTATAAGTATGAAATCCTATAATACCACGAAGAAAGAGCCAGAAAGGAAAATTTTCAAATTTATAAAGAAGAAGCCAAAAGTGGCTGAAGAATTTTTCCAAATTTACAAGCCATTGGAGACCCTTTTTTCTGAATTAGTGCACATTCTCTGCGCTCAAGGACCCTAACTCACCCTCAGTGTTTCAGTGTCATGGAGACATTCTTTGATAAAGATATGACAAACATTAAAGAAAAGGCTGCTGATTTCTTTGGCAGATTTTACTGGCCAGCAGGAAAGCATTCTCTCCAGAGAATACCCCCTGTAAATACTTACTCTGCTTTCACCTAAGTTGCTCCTTTCTTTTAATCCCTAAATATAGTTATATTTCATACTTTGTTTTTAAAAAGTTTTCTCTGTGGAAGATTTTAATCTTTCATACTCCTTTCCTTTACCATTAGTTTTTCTTTCTGTTCAGCCAATCAAGCACTGGGATCATCTGTACATAGGCATTATAATATGGCACTCCAGGAACAAAAGTTATCTAACCCACTGATTTTTTTTGACAATACAGGTGAACTATTTAAAGGGTATGGAGTCTAGAAATTAAAGGAAAAGGTTGTTTTCTGTCCATTCATCCCTCTACCATTTGCCAAGTTGTTTTCCTTTTAAAGGCCTGTCTTTCCTACTTGTGTCAATATTAAAGATAGCTGAGATGCAGTTTTAGATGGTGCAGTCCCCTCTCAGGATATCTAGGAGAAGAACAGTTATGTTCAGTAAGAAATTTCACATCTACATGTAATGTCTGCTCCTAGTGCAACCCAAGCTTCCAGTTCTCTACATTTTGGGTACTTGAGTCAAAATGGCCTTTGGAATGCATTCACATTCCTCAACTTCACCACCTCCTTTTTCCTGATTGCTCTTTCATCAGTCTTCTCCTTGCTAGCAGAAAAGAGGTTATGATTTTGGAGGCTGTGGGTTCAGTGATACTTTTTGCCAGTCCATTTAGCCCTAAGCTATCAGAGAAACTCCATCTCCACCACTGAAGTTGTAGTGTTTCAAGAGGCAGTTGATTATATTGGTTGTGTAGGGATTATTCTTGTGTACTGTATTTCCTTGCAGCCAACCTAACATTTTCCACCAGCCTGTCTATCCCTGTCTCTTGAAATCTTTCCTCCCCCTAAACCTTTTGAGTGTCATCATATAATGATTATTTCTCAGCTCCATTTCACCCATTACTTTTTCAATGGAGAACAGCCAGCCTATCTTTGGCCTTTAACCCAGTATTGCACTTGGTAGGGTAGGGGTCTAGTGGCTGCAGGCCCTGGCAGTGGGAAGAGGCAGGTGACTGTAGATGACCTCCTGTCTTTGTAGCTGTTTGGAGACCACTGCTCCCTCTGAACATCCAGCCCTGCATGCAAAGAGTGTACTGTACATGAAGCAAAGCAGTCACAAATGGCTGTGAGTGGAATTGCTTGCCAAAGAAATTTCTGGCCTTTCCCTTTCCCCTAACTGCATCTGGGAAGAATCCTTATCTCTAGCTTGGTTTCCACATGAGGTTTTTCTGAGGAAGGGGACTGGGACAAGAAGTCTGTCTTATAGTTAAGTAGGCAAGAAATCGTATTAATCCATTTTTGAGAGTTGCTTGTCTATATGATTTTTAAAAAGTCAAGTTTAATTTCAGTTTTTTTTTCTGAAATTACTTTTGGGGTAATAATTAAAATGAGAGACATTTTGTAACCCTGTAAAATACATAGGGAATATAACATTCCAATGTACACAAAGAAAGTAAATTTTTTAATCAAATAAAGAGTATTATAAAATGAAAAAAAAAAAAAAAAAAAAAGAAAAGGCCCTTATTTAGATTTTTGGAGTTCTTTATCTGAGTAGGTCCCTCCTCTCATATATTCTTCTCATTCTAGTTACCTTGGTCTGTCCTCAACTTATTGAAGCCTAGCATTTATGAGGTCCTGGTGGGTTCAATCCCCAGCACAAACAACTTCCAGGCAGAAACCCAGGGCAATTATATGGCTTAACCTTATCTTTTTTTTTTTTTTCTTTCTCTTTTCCCTCAGATATCACAGTTCTGTGCTGCATGTGTTTTCCGATGTCTAAAAGCAGTTGCTTTCCATATTTTCCCCAGTTTTCAAGTTTTTTATAGTGGGAGCTTAAGTTTAAGTATGTTCATAGCTTGAATTAGGAATCCAACATACATTATCTTGTGGTATGAAAATGGATCATAACATAATATAAAAAAAAAATCAGGGGCTGGGGATGTGGCTCAAGCGGTAGCGCGCTCGCCTGGCATGCGTGTGGCCCGGGTTCGATCCTCAGCACCACGTACCAACAAAGATGTTGTGTCCGCCGAGAACTAAAAAATAAATATTAAAAAAAAATTCTCTCTCTCTCTCTCTCCTCTCTCACTCTCTCAAAAAAAAAAAAAAAAAAATCAGTTGAAAATTTTCCAGGAAGGGGCTGTTTAAACTATAGAGGATTTGGCAAATAAATACCAGTTGCTATTATAATTGCATGGTATGCTTATTATAAAGGAAGTCCAGTTTAATGACTTTAGTTGCACTTTACCAACTTAAAGTGTTTTCATATAGTAGTATAATATAGCAGTAAGTTAGAGAGCTTATCCTCTTTCTGCCATTTGAGAGATTATGGCTAAAGAAAAATTATTTTCCTTTCTATCACCCACAGTCAACTTTGAGTATGTAGCCACTAATTCAAAAAACCACTAAAGTTTCTATCACAAACCTAATTTTCTTACCTATGAAATCCTATTTATTATTCTGTTAAGAATCATTAAAAAAAACTGAGATTGAACCTAGGGCATGGCATATGATGGGCAAGTTCCGTTACTAAGCTACATCCCTAGTTCAATCTTTCTTTTAATAAATTCTTAGTTTTGAAGGTTGTTTTTCTGTTTTTGTTTTGCTTTGGTTTGAAAGTAGTGTGCATGTTGATCTTGTCTTTGATATTTCAGAGTTTTCCAAACTTGTGGAAGATTTCCGAAGTTTTGGGGTGAAGCTTATGCAGTCAACCAGTGGCCATAGCCATGGCACATTTGAATGGGTTGACAGCATATTAGTTCGGGCCCTGAAGTCTGGAGACTGGCTTCTGATGGACAATGTTAACTTCTGCAAGTAAGAACCTTATCCCCAATCATGAGTAGGCCTGATTGAAACTTGAGATGTGTATCAGAGTAGAAAGCAAGATGGAATCTATATTTTTGATCCATTGTTTTTCTTAACTAGCAAATGCAGTTTCAGCCATATTTTGTAGACTTCCCCATGGCAAACAGTAGTATTTGATCATTAAATACCTGAAGTAAAGATTAACAAAATTAAATTGCTTTTCCACATAACAATTCTTTTGAGTTGAGCCTTTTCTTTTTTTTTTGGTACCAGGGATTTAATCAAGGGGCATTTAACCACTGAGCCATATTTTCAACCCTTTTTATTTTTTGAGATAGGGTCTCCCTAAGTTGCTGAAGCTGGCTTAGAACCTGATATCCTCCTGCCTCAGCCTCTGGGATTAAAGTCATGCACCACCACATCTGGCTCTGTTAAGACCAGTCTATTTTTTTAGGAGCAGTCTTAAATGCAGGTTTTTGAAATGTAGCATCTGACACAGATGCAGGCATTTAGCAAACATGCACTGATAATGACAGTTCAACCATATGTCACTTTTGATCCTAAAGTAAGGAAAATGACAAGTGTGAAGCTACTGTACATATACAATTAGCAAAACAGAAGCTCTCCCAAAGCTTTTGTTTTATTTTGTTTTTTGTGATGCTAGGGATTGAACCCAGCACCTTACACATGCTAGGCAAGTACTGTACCACTGAACCACATCCCTGTCCCTTCCCTTAAAGCTTCTTTCTGAGTTTTATGTTGAAATCCAGATACCTTTAAGTGGATTTGATAATATTGGGGTAGAGGAAGAGAAAGGCATATAGTACAGTGCGCTTACTATCATTTTCCTTAATTTCACTAATTATTTTACAAATGTTTTATTTAGTGTGATTAGGCTCTAGGCTATGTGCCTTAGAGAATGAGAAGGGAGAATCAGTGGGAAATCTAAACTTCAGAGTTCTTTATGGGGAATGATCCCTACTAAAAGGAATATACAGGTCAGAAGCAGTTGGAAAATAGAGTCACAGTAGCTTGTATGTACGTCTAACATCTGAGTTCTTTCTGTGCAGCCCATCAGTGCTGGATCGTTTGAATGCTTTGCTTGAACCTGGAGGCATCCTCACCATTAGTGAAAGAGGAATGATAGATGGATCCACTCCCACAATAACACCCAATCCCAATTTCAGGTATTTGTATCTCTAATTTTTCTGCCTAAGAATCTGGCAGTCTTGGTAGCAGAGGTAGACATAGAGTAAGATCTCCTTATATATTATACTTACACTGAGTTAACCATTCATTCATTTGGTTGAAACAGATATTTATTGAGGTTCTGCTGTTTGTCAGGCACTACTAGTCTCTGGGGGCACAGTAGTAAATGAGAGGTAAGGTCCTTCCGTTGGGTTGGTGAAATGATGGAAGTTGGGAAACCAGTCACAATCCTTTTGCAGTAGCCCAGGCAGGAGGTAATCATGACTTAGACAAGGGTAATCAGATGAATGGGACTTGCTATTAGAGTTGTGAGTTGAGAAAATGAAACAATGAAGGCACTGAAGTGTATTATGTAATTAGGTAAATGAGAGTGTTTCATTGAGCAAGGGAATACTGGCAATGAGCAGGTTTGGGATGGGGAGGGTCAACAGGGAATCAGCTGTTCTTTCTTGAACATAAGTGTGAGATGACAGATGGCTAGATGGGATGTTGATGGACATTGAATGTAAGAAATTATTACAGGAGAACACAGTTTCTTTTACTGCTCTCTGTGAGTTAGAATGATGAATTGTCACTGCTTGATTTGGGAAATATCGGAAAGTAGGTTTTGAAAAACTGATTTGCAATGTTGATACTTGTTGGAAGAAGAATATAGAATAATGCAGGAGATGGTATGGTACCTTGCTTTATTAGTGGTGTCTTCCTATATGAACTCCCTAGAGATGACCACATAGGCTTTGTCCTTACAAGTTATTGCTGAGCTACAAAATGAGTTGCACTGGGATTTAAAATATTTTCTTTTCCTCTGAATTGCCATCTTACTAGGCTTTTTCTTTCAATGGATCCTATTCATGGAGAAATATCCAGAGCCATGAGGAATCGTGGACTCGAAGTCTACATTTCAGGAGAAGGCGATGAGAGCATTCCGGACAACCTGGATTTGAAAGTTCTGCTGCACAGCCTTGGATTGGTTGGAGACAGTGTGTGTGACATACTCTTGTCTCTACACATGGAGACCCAAAGCACTATTTTAGGTGAGGTGCTTGACCTCTGGGCCTCTACAGTTTTTGTTCTATAGAAATTCATGTTGGAGTTCTTAATTTAGTGTACGTGGAAATATAAATTACCACAAAAGCCTGTTAAATGTATGTGTCCAGACACCCCAGCATATCAGGGTGTGGCATAGGAGTCAGTATTTTGAAGATGCTCCCCAGATAAATGATGCATGCAGGTACTAAGATTCATTAGCTTTGCCTCTTGAGGATGGAACAAAGAGGAAACTTTGAGTTAAAAAAGATACAGCTCTGACTTATTTCAAATATTTCAGTATATAAACAGGGTCAATAATAGTAAATTAAATACTGTATTTTTAATAATTACGATATATTTGGTACAGTGCTGGTTGCTTATTTAGTTCTGCAAGACATTTGTTTCCTTTTTTTTTTTTATACTATTTTTTTTTTCGGCGGACACAACATCTTTGTATGTGGTGCTGAGGATAGAACCTGGGCCGCATGCCAGGCAAGTGCGCTACCGCTTGAGCCACATCCCCAGCCCCTTGTTTCCATTTTACAGATACAGCTCAGGAAGTTTGAGTAATTTGTTAAAGACAACCCTAATTTTGATAGCTGGGATTTCAAATAGGTTTGTTGGATTTTAAAGCCTGTGGTCCTTCATGAGGTAATGATCATTTTTATGCCTTCAGTGTGTGTCAGGCATGAGATTCTGGATATAGGTGTCAGGTTTTATCATGCCTGTGAAGAGGTCCCCCACATTATACTGCAGGCAATCAACAAGAGAGGAAGGGAGGAAACATAGGAGATAAGAATTTGAATGTTCTTAAAAGTCTATTATTCCTGCCCTCAGGAGATTCTAGTTTATGTAGAGGCTATTTACTAAAGTAAATACCTGGGTGGGTTGTCTAATAGGAAGTTTGATGTGAGAGCAGAATTTTTCCACTTTCATCAAAGGTTTTGAAGAATCTGTTTCTCATAGATGGCAATATTTTCCCTTTTATAGGTTCTCCAACATCTTCTGTGTCTACTCTAATTCAGACAGCCATACTCATTGTCCAGTACCTGCAGCGAGGGCTGAGTTTAGATAGAGCCTTTTTTGAAGCATGCCGGGAAGTATATGTTGTCTCCCAGCATTCAGCAGCAAACCAGAAGGTACTGTGAAATGTTTTGGACAGCTTTCCAAGTTGTAATACACTGTACTATTGAGTAGGGGGAAATTATTCTTATAGATGGCAACTTTAACAACGTAAGAGAGTTGACCTCTGCAGTTTTTCTCTAGTGAAGATTTGGCGTCCAGGTATTTTTCTGGAAGATGGCTTAAATATAAATATTCCTTTCAAGAAACATCTATAATCAAAAGTAGAATTTAAATTTAACTTCTGGTATTGAATGTTGAAGAATGTGTCTAAGATTGGGAGAGGGTCATGTGGACTCCAAGAACTACTACATTTGTCTGCTAACGTTTTTGGTAACAGCACTTACCTGTGGGGCCTTTGTACCCTGTGTTCTCTCTCTCCCTCCCTCCCTCCCTCCCTCCCTCTCTCTTTCTCTCTCCCTCCCTCCCTCCCTCCCTCTCCTTCAATTGTAGATAGACAAAATACCTTTATTGTATTTATTTATTTTATATGGTGCTGAGGATCAAACCCAGTGCCTCACGCATGCCAGGTAGGTGTTCTACCACTGAACCACAACCCTAGCTTCTGTGTTTTATCTCTTGCCAGCTCGTGCAGGCTTTACTGGAAAAATGTGTTTCTTCTCTGCGAGCACGGGAAACCTGGGGAAACTCAATTCTTGCCACGGGACTGTGGCCAGATTCTGTGCCCTCAGCTCTCTTTGCTACCGAAGATTCTCATCTCTCTATTGTCCGAAGGGATGGACAGATCCTGGCATACTGTCTCAATAGGATGAGCATGAAAACATGCAGCTGGGTGAGGTCAGTGGAGCCCACAGCTTGTGTGCCTCCTTGTTTCTGAAATGATTTTTGCTTTTGCTTGTAATGGTCAGAACACAATATATTCAACCTACTATTATGTAGCCATTTATTATCCAGCTATCATATTTTTATTGTTTATTGCTTATTGTCATATCCCTCCCCATTTATTATTTTTTGAGGGTGTGTGTATGTACATTCACGTTTTAATTGTCCTTGTGTGGGGAAATCATCATTTTTCCCCTTTGCTACAATATTTACAAATTAGTTTTCATGGTTCTTTGAAATGTGAAATAAAAGGTTGTTCTACTATTAACTTTGTCTCATTTCAATGAATTTCAGGAGTCAGCCTCTTACCTTGCAAGACTTAGAGAAAATTATGCAGTCTTCCAACCCTGAGAACCTGAAATTTAGTGCAGTAGAGGTGGAAACATATTGGATCGATGAACCAGATGTTTTGGCCATGGCTGTTAAACTGCTCATAGAAAGAGCAACAAATCAGGATTGGATGCTCAGAGTTAAATGGCTTTATCATTTAGCCAAGAACATACCACAGGGGCTTGGTGAGTAGAAAAGCTTAATTTGTACTATTTATATGCACTTACTTAATCTTGTTTAAATGCCTCAGCAGCTATGTTATTCTATGACTATCCTTGCAAAATTACAACTGAGAGTTCTTGTAGCAAGAGGTTTGTGATAGAGTATTATTATTTATATGGTTGTTCAATTTAAAAAGCAAGTCTTTTTTTTTTTTTTTTTTTTTTTTGGTATTGAGGATTAAACCCAAAGGTGCATTACCACTGAAGTGCATCCCCAGTCCTTTTTGTTTTTATTTATTTTTGTGGTTCTAGGGACCAAACCCAGGGCTTTGTGCCTGTGAGGCAAGCACTCTACCAACTAAGCTATATCCCCAGACCTTATTTTTTAAATTTTGAAACAGGTGTCACTAAATTGCTGAGACAGGTCTTGAACTTGTCCCCTTGCCTCATCTTCCCAGATGCTGTGGTCATAGGGGTGTACCACCACACTCAGCTAGGAGCAAGTCTGTCCCTGAATGTTTCACATGATAAATGATTGTTACAGTGTAATTCTTAGTACTCCAGATTCATCAAATTCAAAAAATAATGTACTATATTATGTTACATTTTAGTTTTGAACATTTGCCTTTTTACTATACTACTGGGGTACAGCCATTCTGTCTGGGAATGGTATTGTTTTTGATCAGCTCATTTCCCCTTAAAGTACGTATGGTTGTAATTTCATTTTAATACCAATGCTCCAAGCTGTCACACTAACTTTCTTGGTACTTTATTCAGAGAGAAAAAAAAGCAATAATAACATTATTTAAGTTATAAAGGACATTAAATTTGTTAATAGAAGTTGTTGACTAAATTACCTGAGTTTACATGAAGGTTTCTATTCCAAGAGAACTTGTAGGTAAGCCACTGACTGTCTTTTATCATCTGACACATGGTAATCTAAGTATGTGTAAAGAGAATTTATATAAGTAGTCTTATCTGCATTGTCTTCTATGATAGCCACCAGTCAGAGAGCTACTGTCATATAAACAAATATAAAAGAATTCAAATTAAATAAAATCCAAGTCTTAGTTGCACTAGCCACATTTCAAGTGCTCAGAGGTGACTAATAACTTCTCTGACAATGTAGCAATGGAACATTTAAATCATTGCAGAAAGTTCAGTTGGACAGCAATGCTGTAGAGTCTAACATTGCTTCTTCTTTCTCCACAGAGTCAATACAAATTAATTTGGAAGCCAGTGCTGCATCTCTTAGGAATTTTTACTCAAATTCTCTCTCAGCTGGGGTCAGGAATATCTTCAAACTATTACAAGCAAATATAACAGGTTTGCACCTGCTTTTGATTTTAGCTCTTGCCACTGTTTTAGAAACTTGGGCTTTTGAGTTTATAGGGAAGACACCCATCACATCTACACTGTAGGAGTATTTTTTGGAGGTTCAGGATATCTAGATGTAAATTATTCTTTGTTTGCAACTGTCTCTTCACCTTCCATTATCTGAAGGAAAATGATATACAGTGTACTGGAAATTATTCAAGATGACTGTTTTTTAAGAATAAGAAATAAGAGAACAAACTTACTTTTAGTTTTGAAGCAGAATAAGATAAAGTTTACAGAACATAAACATTAATAAAGAAAATAAGGATATATTTGCAAAAGCAAATTTAATTTTTTATACTTGCATTTTCATTTGATGTTGACTTAAATATTACCATTAGCCATTTGTTTTGGGAAAAATATGTGTGATATTTTTGTGCTAAACCAATTACCTTATGCACACTGAAGACAATGAATATATTTGGAAGAAATCACATAATAGAGAAAACTAGTGGTCATATTATGGCTGAACTAAATCATGGCTTTCCAAGTATAGAAGTCTTCAAGAACTCAGATATAAAGGACACCAGCAGGTTTCATTTTTCAGCAGACACTGTTCTTTATCTATTGGAACACATTAGCTCTAACTTTATTTTCTTTTTCTCTTGTGTAACTGTCTATATTACTGGACTTTGGAATATGAGGTCCTTAAAGTACCTTGCCATTCACAGTATGCTAATGGTAGTCTACAATGAAGTGGATGGTTCTTAAACTACTCCATTGAACTGTCATGCCTAGCAACCTTTAAATTACAGTTACATTATTTGTGTATTATTTCCTTCTTTTGAGTTTTCACAACTGAAGAGTCAGAGTCTTGCTGTTGTTGGCTACTTTAGAGAAAATATACGAAGTCTGAGTCAAAGTTTATGAAGCAGCATATGACTAAAGATTTTATTTTATTTTTTTTAAAAAAGATGGGGATCTTGCTAAGTTCCCTAGGCTGGTCTCAAACCCTTGGGCTCAAGCCATCCTCCTGCTTCAGCCTCCTGAGTAGCTAGTATTACAGATATATTAACCATGTCTGAGTGGGAAATTGGTTCTAAGCATAACATCTTGAGATGCTTTTCTTATTGGAAGCAGATAACAAAATATACTCTCATTTTTCGCCATTTAAGTTTGTTTTTGTTTCTGTCTTGATGGTAAATCGTGATAGATTGGGTAATTGTCCCCAGGAATTCTTTTCAGACCAGTAAGTGGGCTCTAAGGAAATGGATTCGTTATTAGAATGTTTATATTCTTGCAGGGATTACCTTTAATTGGCAGAATTTTTCTTTCTGTCCTATAGTGAAATGGATTTTCAGAACTTGTAGATGTTGTGCTTTCCTTTCATTCAGAAAGGAAATAGAATAAAAGCTATTGAGTGTTGCTTTCTAGTATCCTGAATTAAAACCCATAGAATTTCTATTTCACTTCTTCCCCATCAGACAATCAGTGTGATCCAAGTAAAACAAAGAAAATATTCAACTGAAACTTGCAGGCTAGGTGTTTAACTATAAAACTTTTTTTTTTTTTTTTTTTAAACTAGATGACTTTGTGATCCCTCTGGACCCCCGGTGGAATATACAGGCTTTGGACATTATTAGAAATTCAATGGACTATGATCCACAAACGGACCAACCCAAGCAGCTCTTTTCCCTTTTAGAATCAGTTGCAAACAAGTAGGTGAAACCTTGGGCTCTGGACTCTGTTCATCTCACTGGCTCACATATTATACATTTCCTAAGACTCTGTCAAATGTAGCTGTATGTTTTATTTTGTCAGCCTAATAAGTGATAAAAGTGCTAGAAATGAGTACCTTCAATCTTAGCATTAATGGGATTTATTATTTTAAAGTAATCTTTCATCATAGGATAGCCATGTTTATATTTATAATTCTGTACAGCTCCTCCCTTTTTTGTCTACTTATTCTCTTACGTGTCCTTTCCTTAGCTGTCTGTCCACATTATTTCTCATACTCAGAAGTTGGAGATGTACATAGCACCTGCATATATATGTACATACTCACATGTAAACTTACATAATTATATTTAAACTGGTTTTTCCTTATTTTTATGGTAGCAGCCACGAGTATTTTTTACCATGTAATTTTTTGGCCAGTAGTTGGCCATCAGTGTAACAAAATTTTTAAAAAAATGTAGTGTTCATTACAGGAAAGTACAGTACAAATTGTGATTTTGATGAGGATTCCCAAAGTAAACCCATGAGTGTGGTATGCTCTAGCACTTTGGAAGCCGCCTTTAACCAGTAATTATTGTGATTTTGAATCTTGTTCCAGGACAATTGTTTATCTTGACCGGGAAAAACGAATTTTTACTGAAACAAATTTGATTTCTGTTGGTGGCAAAAAGTTAAGAAATAGTGTTTTAAGAATGTCCTTTGAATTTCATAAAGGTAAGAACACTTTATCTTTTGTGTTGTTCAGTGGAGCATCTGATTGTATTATGTGGCTAATGTTGAAAGATATTGAGTAGCAACTGTTACTTTGATTACTTCTGATTTGTTGTCCTGATTTTAAACAGGCCATGTCCTCTTACTCAGTAGTAATGACTAACATTTACTAAGCACTCACTCTGTGCCAGGTGCTTAGCTAAAGACTTTACATGTCCTTGATCTCATTTACTTTCTATAGTAATCCTATGAAGTAAGTAGGTCCTCACTTTATGAATGAGAAAAGGGAGGCATGGAGATGCTTTAGATCACATCTTTTGAGTTGCACTAGGACTTGAAAAGTAGGCCTGTTGGTTATAAAAGATCATATTCAGAAGCATTTGGTTATAAGATTACTTTTTTCCCTTCCGCCTTAACTTTTGTAAATTGAAAAAGCAATAAAAATAATTTAAATTATGGTAGTGTAAAAATTGAAAAAGTTGATCCTTATAGCAGCTGCTATTAGTAGTAGATTCATTTGTACCTTTTCATACCTGTCTTAACTATCCATCTAAACCTATATACACTTTGTTTTGTTTTGTATTTAAATCCTTATATGAAATATGCATCTTTATAATTTCCATTTTCTGTTAAGACATTTATGAGATTAGGGATGTAGCTCAATAATAGAGCACTTGACTAATATATGTGAAATGTGGGTTCGATCCCCAGCACCATTAAATAATATGAAATATAACATTATTTCTGTCTTTAGGCATACATACCTCATCTGTTAAATTTAATAATAGGCACTGAATTTGCTTTTAATTTTTGACCTTTCCAAATTGATCTTTGGATTAGTAATAACATTAAATTCTAGATTACAATTTATTTTGAAAATGTCTAGAGATTAATTTAAACCTGATGGAATATTCTTATTTATGTCATCTCCAAGATCCAGAGAGCTATCACAACCTGCCCCATGAAATTGTGGTCAATCTTGCTGCTTTTTTTGAACTTTGTGATGCAGTAATCCTGCTCTGGGTACAATCCCCCCAAGGTGTGGTGTCTGACGCCAATGTCTTTGAGGTGAGGCATTATATCTGTTTTTATTTTAAATAAGATTTGGATCAAGGATTTAGGAGTACAACCAGAGACCCTGCGTCTAATAGAAGAAAAAGCAGGCCCTAATCTCCATCATGTGGGAGTAGGCCCTAACTTCCTTAAGACTCCTGTGGTGTAAGAATTAAAATGAAGAATCAATAAATGGGATGGACTCAAACTAAAAAGGTTCTTCTCAGCAAAGGAAACAATCTGTGAGGTGAATAGAGAGCCTACATCTTGGGAGCAAATCTTTACCCCTCACACATCAGAGCACTAATCACTAGGGTATATAAAGAACTCAAAAAGCTAAACACCAAAAATCCAAATAACCCAATCAATAAATGGGCCAAGGAACTGAACAGATACCTCAGAAGATGAGGTACAATCAATCGACAAATAATGAAAAAGTGTTCATCGATAGTAATTAGAGAAATGCAAATCATGTCACTCCAGTCAGAATGGCAGCTATTGTGAAGACAAACAACAATAAGTGTTGGCAAGGGTGTGGGGGAAAAGGTACACTCATACACTGCTGGTGAGACTGCAAATTGGTGTAGCCAATATGGAAAGCAGTATGGAAATTTCTTGGAAAATTGGGAATGGAACGACCATTTGACCCAGCTATCCCTCTCCTCAGTCTATACCCAAAGGACTTAAAAACAGCATACCACAGGGACACAGCCACATCAATATTTATAGCAGCACAATTCACAATAGTTAAACTGTGAAACCAACCTAGATGCACTTCAAGAGATGAATGAATAAAAAAATTGTGGCATATATACACAATGGAATATTACTCAGCAATAAAAGAGAATAAAATCATGGCATTTGCAGGTAAATGGATGGAGTTAGAGAAGATAATGCTAAGTGAAGTTAGCCAATCCCAAAAAACCAAATGCCGAATGATTTCTTTGATATAAGGAGGCTGATTCATAGTGGGATAGGAAGAGGGAGCATGGGAGGAATAGACGAAATCTAGATAGGGCAGGGGAAGGGAGGGGGCATGGAGTTATTAATGATGGTGGAATGTGATGATCATTATTATCCAAAGTACAGATATGAAGACATGAATTCATGTGAATATACTGTGTATACAACCAGAGATACGAAAAAATGTGCTCTATATGTGTAATAAGAATTGTAGTATAATTTGCTATCTCATATAAATAAAATTTTAAAAATTAGTTATAGATAGACACAATATCTTTTAAAAAAATTTTTTTAGTTGTACATGGACACAATAACTTTGTTTTATTAATTCATTTTTATATGATGCTAAAGATCAAACCCAGGGCCTTGCATGTGCTAGGCGAGCACTCTTCCACTGAGCCGTAACTCCAGCCCCCAGACACAATATCTTTATTTTGTTTATTTTTATGTGGTGCTCAGGATGGAACCCCGTGCCTCACATGTGAGAGGAAAGCTCTCCACCACTGAGCTACAACCCCAGTCCAAACAGAGCTATTTTTGAAAATAAAAATTAGAAGAGTGGAACTGGTTGACATTTTTCCAAGTCTTTTTCTGTCTGTCTTAGGATAAGAAATCTGGATTTTCACATCTGCTTCTGCATTCAATGTCTTGTAGAATGTTGTTTGGGATTAAGTTTGTAAAGAAAAACTGGCCTCCCATAGTTAAGAGCTTGGAAAGGGAAAGAATACTTTTAATATCTATTTCCTATAATAATGAACATGAACACTCTTGGATAGCACACCACAAATGGACAAAAAGTTTGTCATGGTCACTTACACTGTGACCATTTGAAACCTGAAAAATATATTTGCAGAACTTGTCATGTGTGATAATCCATTATTTAGTTTGCACTTTGGATTTGGATAACAGAACTCTGAGGAGGATAACACAAAGGCTAGTTTACATTTTTGCTGGCTCTTGACATCAAAATTTATGAAGGTCATTAAAGCCTCAGAGAGGTTCGTTATCTGGCCAGGGAAGGCCAAGATTTATGAGGTGTCACTAAAGTCTGAGAGAGGGCTGCTATCTGGTCAGAGAGAACCAGGCATGGGTGAGTTCAAGGCACAGGCAGGCATTCCAAGCTAGTTCAGAATTTGCAGTAATTTATAGTAAAACCAAAATTATCTTTTCAGGGCTTTGTGGCGAGATGGCTCCCAATTTTAAGAGAAAATCAGGCTGGGTCTATCAGTATCTGTGGATTCCATATCCTCAGATTCTACCAACTTCAGGTTGAAAAGTTCTTTTTTTAATTGCAACTCTACTAAACATGTATAGACTTTTTTCCTTGGCAGTATCACCAAATAAATATAATGTAGCAACTATTTGCATGGTATTTACATTGTATTAGGTATTATAAATAATTTGGATAATTACTTCAAGTATGCAGGAGAATGTATTTAGGTTTTAGGCAAATATACCACATGTATTATATTTTGAGCATTATTTTCACCCAAGTATACTGAGAGATAACTATACTCTCAAATATTTTTCTTGAAGTGATAGATTCTTTTCATTTATACTCAACATAATTTTGCCAAATACCCAATCATAGTTTGTCCTTTTTGTATACAATTAATTTAAATGTCAATTCTGAAAAAAAAATAAGTGAATAACAACATATTATTATAACAGCTTTGACCTGACAGAGCTCATAAAGATAATCACTAGACACTAGTATAAATAGCATTGCTGGAGACTCAGTTACATGATTTGTATTAGAAAGCTACATTAATGAAAATGGTATGGTATAGTCCAAGAATAGGCATGTAGACCACTGAAACAAAACAGAATTCACAAATGTGCTTCCATGTATATGGTCTATTTTCTTTTATTTTGCCAATATGAAAAGGTAATTTAATAGAGGAAAAACATTTCTTTAATAGTCAGTGATGGAATTAGATGTCCACATAAAGTAAGAATAAGCTTCTCCCCTACCTCATTATTACATACAAGTTACCTCAACCTAAGCTGGATGGTTCACATGCCTATAATCCCAGTGACTGGGAAGCAATGCCAGATAATCAGAAGTTTGAGGCCAGTCCGGGCAACGTAGTCTCTTTCTCAAAATAAAGGATGAAGGGTATAAGCTCAAAGGTGGAATGCCACTGGGTTTCATCCGCAGGACCCCACACACAAAATAGAATGAGACCTTTTAATAAAAAAACTAAAACTATGAACAATTAAGAGAAAACCTTTACAATTTAAGGATAAGCAAAGATTTCTTAGAATCTTCATAAAAGAAAAAATAAACTAATGAATTAGTTTTTGTGAAAATTAAAAATTTACATTCATCAGTACTTCTAAGAAAAATCTGAGAAATTGTTTACAAAATACTTGAATTATGTAAGATAGCTAAATAATAAGACAACCCAATTTTTACAATGAACAGATTTGAATAGATGCTTCTCCAAAGATATATGAATGCCTAGTAAGAACTTGAAAAATTATAACATCAGCAGTTATCAAAGGAATATAAATTAAAAGTGCAGTAAGTTTTCACTCATCAAAATAGCTCAAATTAAAATCATTAACAATAGCTAATGATTGGCAATTAGTGACTGAGAAGGAACTGGAACAACTGGGACTCTTCTCTGCTGGTTGTAATACAAAACAGCTGCTTTGTGTCGCATTTGTCAATTTCTTATGAAATGATATATACAGTTTACTATATGACCCAATAATTTCATTCTCTCTAAGGTAATAGCTTTGTACTTGAAGTACAAAGAAAAAAAGGCTTTTGTTTTGTCTGCCTTAATTTTCTTAACAAATTGTCTAGTCTAGCTTTAAACCTCTTGTGTATGTAAGTTGAGTTGAGTCCTTTTAAGAGATGTCTGTGAGTAGTCTTGGCTTATTTTGTTTTTAGATCTTAGATTCTTTGAGATGGCGGGACCGGTTTTGGACTGTGGCTGACACAGTAAAAGTGGATGCTCCGGGTCTGGCTTTGCTTGCTCTCCATTGGCACTGGGTTTTAAAACATTTAGTCCATCAAATCCCCCAACGCCTGATGAATCATGAAGACAAGTAAGACTCATATTTAGGGAATAATATGTGTAAAGATAAGAGGGTTTAGAATTAAAACTGCTATTTCTTATTTAATTTTGGTTTATTCTGTTGGCATACTGTAGAAAATATTGAATGTAAATGACTTCTTTTTCTATCCAGCATTTCCTCCTTATTTCCCTTCTGCTCTTTTTCTCCTTTAAAGATATTACAAAGAGGTTCAGACCGTGTCAGAACATATTCAAAATTGTCTTGGTAGCCCAACTGGTGGCTTCATTGGTATAAAGAGGTTGCAGAAGTTCCTGGGACGGCCATTTCCTTTCAAGGTATACCTGGAAACATATAGTAAATTAAAAGAATCAATTTCTTCTAAAACTCTGGCACTTGGGATCTGGCATTCAGCCAGACACATCCTTACTGCAAAGCTTAATTCATAACTGTTCAATGAATGCTGCTAATGTATTTGTTAAATGTTATCATTTTACTTATTCCTGAGGCTAAGGCTGGGTAGAGCTCTATTACTCTAGAATCTCTCCAGAGCAATATGAGTAAAGAAACCCTGTGTTTTCTAGAAGCATGAAGAAAAAAATCTTAAATTTCTTTTCAGGTATATCTAGGGTGCTGAAAAAAAAAAACATAGTTCAGCTCTCTAATAGGCTCTCTTGGGTTTTATTGTTTCAGGACAAGCTAGTGGTAGAGTGTTTTTCACAGTTGAGAATCCTCAACAGAGCCCTTGCCATCAGAGAGCAGATGCCTGTCGTTGGGGAGAGTGGATGGCAGGAAGATTTCAGTCGTCTCCAAGTGGTTGCTTCTGAGTGGACATTAAAGAAAAGTCTCCTGCAGGCCTGGGGATTGATCCTCAGAGCTAATATTCTAGAAGATGTCAATCTAGGTAATATATTCTGGTATTTGAATGACCGTCAACACTCTGAGCATATCCTCTTACCTGCAGCCATTAAGTTTTTGCCTTAGATTTTTCCCCCCTTTGGTATAGTATAAATACCATTAAATAAATGTCAGTCATTGAGCTAAAATTTACATACATGTTATTCATTAGAATTTTGCAGAAATTAATATCATTTAACAAATGAGAAACTTGGAGCTTAGGTTAAGCAGCCTAACTCTGATTAACTCATGTTAAATAAACTCATAGTCACTTTGCCAACTGTTGGGAATCTAGACCCTGAACTCTTGACCATCTCTTCTCTAATACAACATTTCTTTTTTATCTGAATTGAAGATGAGTTGAAGAATCTTGTGAGTGCTCAGTGTTTAGAACTCAAGGCCAAAGGACTTTCACTTGGTTTTCCGGAGAAAAAGCATGGTGAAGCTTCCTTTGCACCCCAGCCAGACTTTACCTCTTTAATTCAACTTACCAGGAGTGTTCAATTATGGCCTACAATGGAATACTTGGCTATGCTTTGGCAGTACAAAGTGACAGCTGATTTTATGACACAGGCTTATTTGAGAAGGTATGCCATTCTTTCAGTTATTTTCTTGATAGATTTTTTGTGTTTCCTGTATTGTAAACAAAGCACAGACATAAGGAGGTATAGCTGCTGAGGCACAGGAAGGTCACTTGCTACTTTTGAAAGCCAAATCTTATTAAAGATTCTTTATTTCAGCTTCTGCCCTAAAAGTTGCTAGAATTTTTTTCCAGTAGAGTTGCTTATTTTTAAATAAATGTACCCTAAGTTTTGTGTGTTTCATCTTCCCTCACATATAAATTCTCTAGTAGTTCACTCACAGTCCAAACCCAAGCCTCTCACTGTGTATTTTGGAACAGGTTCAGCAAAAATCAGCAACCTCTGATAGAGGAGATAAGACATCACATCACATTTTGTCTTCAGCACACACCAGTTGCTCCTCAAGAACTTCGAGACTTGTGGTCTTTACTGCATCATAAGGTAAAAACCAAAATCAGAAAGGGAAATAAGCCTCTTTTCACACTGTGTGATTAAATTTTCTATGGCAGATTGGTTGTAGAACAGTTTTGTGCATTTAATTAAAAAATCCCATGTTGCAATACCCAGGCTTATCTGAATTACCTCTTAATGTAGGAGAATTTTGAATTTTCTTTTGCAGTAATTACAATGGCATTGTACAGTTTTTATCACAGCAGTATTCGTTTGGGTTCCAGTTAAGAGGTGAAAAGCATTTTCTCAAAAATACATTATAAGAACGTTTATTTCTTTTGATAATGTTACAATTGTGCAATCTGCTTTGCTTATTATACTTCATCGTGCAGCCTTATAAAAACATATTAAAACAGATTTTACTTAGTGTGATTAAACTTACAAACAAGGTATATGACTCCACCAAGATGACCAAGGTGGCAGAGAATTAGGAAAATTAAGATAATATCTTTAAATCCATGTTAGTTTTAGATAGATCTTAAACAACAAAGACCATGATTTATGGAATCATTCTCATAAATTTTTTTATTCCTTTATCTCTAGGGATCTGCTGAAGAAATTACTTGTTTGTGGTCTGAGTTATTTAATTCCACATTTATGTCTTTCTGGAGCAGTACTGTGACCACAAATCCAGAGTACTGGCTAACATGGAACCCTCTGCCCAATATGCAGCAGAGGGAGATGCCCAAGTCCCTTTTGGACTCTACATTAAAGGTTTGTTGGCATAAAACTGATGGTAATAGGTTAAAAAAAATTCCCAGTAACTCTGTTAGTAATCATTTATTCCTAGAATAAAATAGTTGACTATAAATAGGTGATTTTGATACTTTGTTTTCTTCATGATGCTAAAAAAGTGTGTTGTCAAAAAATGTATTCTTTATCTTAAATGATTTTTGTAATTGAGTTAAAGCCATAAGGATTTCCTTTAAAAAGTCTTCATTTCTTAAAATTATAAAACATTTTAACCATTTAATTTATTAGAAATAACCACTCTAATCTGTATCTCTGTTTATATACTCATATGCTTTTTTTTTTTTTTTTTCTTCAAGATGAGGTATTGCTATGTTTTTCAGGCTGGTCTTGGATTTGTGAGCTCAAGAGATCTTCCCCATCTTAGCCTCCCAAGTAACTGGGATTATAAACATATGCTGCCACATCCAGAATAAATAGTATTATTTATATGAACAAAAATAATACTTTATTTGTTCACAAATGTGTCATGGAAATGTGCTTGTCATTCCAGGTTACATTAGTTCATTGTATTGATGTACCACAATTTATTTAATCACTTTTCTTTTGATAAGTTTTGAGGTTTGTTTTCTTCTTCCTCTTTTAACAAGCCTAGCTACATTTACTATCCTTGTATAATCTGGCATTTGTCTTGAATATTTCTGTGGGTGATTTTTTGGAATTAGGTTTTAACCCATGGTCAATGTGATTACATATTAAAAAAATAATAAATAATATATGCCTAATATATACAAATAGCTCTTTTTAGGCTTTCTGAGGAGGTGCTTTACTTTTTTTTACTTTGTAAACATGCAAGTTACTGACCAAAACAGAAGTTTTGGAGCTCTGGGCCACCATAGAAGGTTCAGGACCAGAATACAGTTTCACTCCTGATCTGTAGGAGGGCCATGCTTACCATGCTAGGTGTAATCAACATGTCTAATTATTGCCAATTCTACAATTTAAAAACTTTATTTGAATTTATACCTCTTAGATTATTAAGATTGAACATCTTTTTACATTTATTGATCCTTTTTATTCTACCAACTTTTCAGTCATTCATTGTCCAGTTTTTTTAAATATTGGATTGTTCAGTATCATTTTAATTATTAAAGGTCTTTTTATATTATGGACATTAATCCTTTTTCCATAAGGTCTGAAGTGTATTTCTAGTCTTCTGTTGTCTTTCAAATTATTAATGTTATAATGATAATTTCTTTTTAACTATGCCAGTCTTGTCTTCAATCATGCTTAGTTGTCATGCTTTTTAAAGACTATTTTCCTTCACCATTCCTACAGTAAAAACAGTCTCCCCGTATTTTCTCCAGTGTTTTTGTTTTTTGTGTTTAAATTCATTTATCACTTTATAAACACTATTTTTGATTAATCCTTTCCATTCTCATTTGAAAAGCCACCTTTATTATACACCTTAATCCCACAAATACTCACAGAATTATTGTTGAGCTCTATTCTATTGCTTTTATCATAATTATTATCATCATTGTAAAATATCTCTTAAAGCCTTAAGTAACAAACTGTATGGATTCCTAAGAGTTGCATGAAGTATACTGTGTTTACTATTTTCTATCTTATGTTTTTGACCACCTGACCACCTGACTCTTTACTGTGGGCAGCTATTACTGAGTCCCAGATTAATAGTCCAGTGAATGCATGCTTGACAGACTTTATGTCTGGCTCTTAGATTGGCCTTGCAACTCCTTTCCCTGCCTCCAACTCTCATCTCCCTGTCTATTACAAGAATGGTCTCCCTGATTTCCCGGTTTTGGGGTTTTCTGGTATAGTACTAAAGCACTCATTGCTCATTTCTGAGAGAATGCAGTCCACATTCCTTTAAGGCTACTAATAGCTTACTCCTTCCTGCTCTTCTTGTCCCATCTGTGACTGTTCTGAACAACTTGAACCTCCTTATTCTGTTTCCTCCTTGAAGGTGTCCCAGTGCTGCTTGTCAAAATTGTTTTAGTTGATTTCTGAAAGATACTGTTTTTTTCTTGTCCTTCAGGGCCCTGGCAGTCTCTGTAGAGCCACATTCTCCAAGTGCTGCTTTGAAGTCTTGACTAGCAGCTGCAGAGCAATTTCCTGGGATGTGAGTGGCCTCCCAGTCCTGTCCTCTTCACATGTCACACTGGGAGAGTGGGTTGAAAGAGCCCAGCAGCTACGGGACATCAACTCATTGCTTTGGACCAACATGGCTGTCCCTTCAATAGCAGAATTCAGGTATTCCTTGTCCTTGGGAGCAGTTTATGAAGCTCATGAATGTTCTCTAACTGGGACTCAGTCAGAACTGCTTCTGACATGGCTGACTTTGGTGTGTGAAAATGAGGGTGTTTGCTGAGTGGGTTAGCATGTTTTCAGTCCATGACAACGCCATCATGAGCTGTCTGGTCCTTTTTTTTTTTTTTATGCATATAATGATCAGGAAGATGGTGCTTAGAAAAAAATCACAGAAAGATTATATGAGAACTAAAGTTCATCTTGTTGAATGTTGACTGTGCAGTATGCAGTTAAAATTTCTTGGAAGAATGAGAGTGTGTAAAAAGTGATCCTATTTGATTCAGCAATTCCTTAAGTGTTTCCTTGTTGTCCCAACAGACACACAGACTCCCAGCTCCAGGGACTAGTGCTGTGCCGACACCTAGCGGGCCTAGCAGAGCTGCTCCCAGAACCCCAGCAGCAGGAGTATGTACAGAACTGCGAGCAACTGCTGCTTAGAGACAGCCAGGCCTTCCATTATGTGATCCAGACTCTTGGGGATATGGCTGGTCAGGAGGCACTCCCCAAGGAACTACTCTGCCTGTTTCTCACCTCCCTGCACCACTTTTTTGGGGAAGGGGAGAATAAGAGGAACCTGCCTGAACCAGCCCAGCGTGGGAGCCTCTGGGTGAGCCTTGGCTTGCTCCAGATTCAGACCTGGCTTCCTCAGGCACGCTTTGACCCTGCAGTGAAGAGGGAATGCAAGCTCAAGTATGCCAAGGAAGAGGTAAGAGAGGCAAGAGTTTGGAATATGTGCTCAGTTTCTGATGCATTGGATTTGCTTAGGGTATTATTCCTTTTATTCCCTTTTGGCTAATGAGATGATCAAAGGTGTCATTTTGTGTGAACTGCCTATGACTTCCAATGAGTCTGTTTTAAGACTGCTGCTGCTGCTTTGATAGATAGACTTAGACTCTGAGAGGGCACCTTCCTAAGGTTCTGATACATCTTCCAATTGATGCGATAAGCAGAGGGCAACCTGAGGCATTGTCAGAGAAATAGTGGAATTCCTCACTATCCAGACTCTGAGGTAGGTTTTGGATATTTGGGTTCAAATTACTTCTTTAGGTAGGATGTAGTACCCCTATAACCTAGGATTTCTGAAGTATTGGTGTTTGTTATATAAAACTCAGGAATCAAATAATGTAGTATCTCTTGTTATTTGAACTTCCAAACAAAGTCAAGAATTGAATACATTAAGATAATGACATACTAGTACTGTATGATGAGGAAGGAATGTTATTAGTTAGGGTGAAGGCTAAGCTGCTGTAAAAAGACTCAGATTTAGTGGTGTGGAAGTTTCTTCTGCCTAATAACTCTGAGGTAAATGGTCTAGTTTAGTGAAGCAGAGCCACCTGTCCTTAGGTCATTCAGGAATCCAAATTCCTTCTATCCTGTTGCTGTACACTCCTGGGACATTGTTTTCTTGTGCATGGTCATCAGTGGGACACACCAGACTATTTTCTCTTTTCCTTTAGTTATACCAGCTACAGTGTGAATGGAAGACCCGGAACTTATCATCTCAGTTACAAACTGGAAGAGACCTGGAAAATGAAGTAATTATCAATTATTCTCATCCTCACATCAGGTAAGGCAGCAAAGTGATTATTTTTGTTCGAGATTATTGTCTTTACTTTTAAAAAAGACATTATAAGGCTGACCTTTGTAGTAATATTATAGTGTTAGTGAAGTGATGCACGTCTTTGAACTATGATAGCAATTAGGTCCCAAATCCTTCATTATAATCAAGAAAACGATATGTTCTAAAAGGAGGGGAAAGACATTCAAGGTGTAGATTTACGTGGGATCAAGATGGTTGAAGCCAGAGCTACTCCTCAACATGGAACAAGTTGGATGCAATGATGTGCACTTTATTTCTTTGCTTTTCTTGGCTACAGATCTGTTCCCTTAGCTTAGAGTCCCAGTCTTTTCCTGACCTTCCTTTGACTATAGACAATAGGGTAGCTCACTAAATGCCATTACGCCTCAGTGTCCATGTCCACAAAAGGGAGATACTTGTAGTACCTCCTTTGGATGAGATATGCATCTAAAATGTTAGCAATGTGTGGCACAGGGTAGGTGTTCTGTAGGTACTATCATTTTCACTGTAATTTTCAATATCATTCTCATGTTATTTCTCAGCAGTTGATAAGTGTTCATTCATTCCATTTTCCTAGCTGAGGGTTCAGTCCAGATTTGCTGTTCTTTTTCTAACAGAATTTGCAAATTATATTAATTTGCCTTCAGGTTACTTCATCAAAGGATCAATTACCTAGAGAACTTAATCTGCAGCCTGTCGAAGAAGCAGGCCTTCAGACCCCAGCTGCCTACCTATGAGTCTCTGGTGCAAGAGATCCACCACTATGTCACCAGCATTGCCAAGGCCACTGCTATTCAGGATCTGCTTACGCGGCTGCTGCAGGTTCTCCATGCAGATGGGCCACGGTCTGCCCAGGTGGCCCAGAGCCTTCTAAAAGAAGAGGCCTCTTGGCAGCAGTCACACCACCAGTTCAGGAAAAGGCTAGGGGAAGAATATGCCCTCTACCCAGATTCTGTGATTCCACTACAGGCTTCCATCTTACAGTTGCAGCATGGCATGAGGCTAGTAGCATCTGAGGTCCATACCTCATTCCACAGCAGTGTGATCTGTTCTGACAGGCTGGGTGCCTTGGCTATGGCTTTGTTGGCTTTTCCATCAGTGGGCCCCACCTTCCCCACCTACTATGCTCACGCAGATGTCTTGTGCTCAGTGAAGTCAGAGGAGGTTCTTCGAGGCCTTGGGAAACTGACCATTAACCGCTCGAGAGGAAAGGAATCAGAAGGCATGGGCCAGCAACCCTGCCCCACCCGTGAACAGCTGCTAATGAATGCCCTTCTTTACCTGCACTCCCATGTGCTATGCAAGGGAGAACTGGACCAGAGGTCCCTGTCACTCTTCAGACATGTCTGTCAGGTAAGCCTTTGTCTGTCAGCATGTCCTGCCTGCCCTTTTTAAGGGAGGGAGCTAAAAGCACGGGCCAGCATGCAGAACATTATCAGAGTTAATGGTTGAGGAATCCTCTTGGCTGTTCCTTTCTTTTTTCTACTTAACTACCAGGTTTGGGGGCCTTTGCCCCTAAATTTTTAATGGTTTGGAGGCTTTGGGGCCTCCCCCCCCCCCTTCTGGTATTGGGGATTAAACCCGGTAGGGCGGCTCTACCTCTGAGCCACATCCCCACCCCCCACACACACCTTTTTTTGAAATAGGGTCTGACTGAGTTGCCAAGGATAGCCTTGAACTTGTGATCCTCCTGCCCCAACCTCCCAGTTTGCTGAGATTACAGGTGTATACCATGGTGCCTGGACTTTTTTTTTTTTTTAAGGTAGTACTAGGAATTTAACTTGGATTTGTGTATACTAGGCAAGCATTCTACATTAAGTTGCATCCCCAGTCCTTTTTCTATTTTAAGACTGGATCTTGCGAAGTTCCCAAAGCTGGCCTTGATTTGTGATCCTCCTGCCTCTGCCACCCAAGAGCCAGCATTCCCACACTGTGAAATTTTCTCCTATTTAGTTGGTTATCTTTTGATTTTGCTTATGGTAATTATGATGTAAATTGTACCAACTTTTGTTTAAAAAAAATAGCTTATTGTTTTCTTTCCCCTTACTAAGTAACTTGTCACTGTAGATAATTAAAAGAGTAAATATAAGCAAAGATTTTAAATAATCTTACTATTTATACCTGTTACTATAGTGGTATATCCCATTCTAAGCTTGTGTGTATGTCCTGTAGATGCATATCTACATGCCATATTTGAGGTAATGCGTCCCAGCGGTTCACAGATTTTTTTTTTTAAAGCACCAGCTTCTTAAAAAAAAAAAAAATCAATCTCAGCATAGTGAACCAATATTTAGCAGGTGAAAGAGTTATATTGTTTAAGGTCACTTCTGTGATGTCCATGACCCCTGCTACATGTTCTTAAAATGCTAGAGCTTTACAAAATACTTAGCAGAGTACTAAAAATTTCATTCTGTTTCGTAAATTGCTTTTTAAAACTTAATAGGGAGCTGGGGATGTGGCTCTAGCGATAACGTGCTCACCTGGCATGCATGGGGCACTGGATTTGATCCTCAGCACCACATAAAATAAAGATGTTGTGTCCACTGAAAACTGAAAAATAAATATTAAAAAATTCTCTCTCTCCAAAAAAAAAAATTTAAAAAAATAAAACTTAATAGGACTTAGTGATTATATCTCCTTATTTTATATTCATATATTTAGTGACTAATTTTCTATCATGTATGCCATAAGTCATTTAACTAATTTCTGATGAATGAACATTTACATTTATATGTAATATTTTTATTATTTTGAGGAAAAAAACTGTCATGATAAACAGACTTATGACCATATTCTTTGGGTACAAATTCTGGAAATCAGAATTACTTGGACAGAAATTAAACATAGTTCTTGGAAGTTAGTACAAATTAACTTCTAATGGTATATGTACCTTATCCCTCAACCACACTGGGCAGTTTCTTGAATTCATAGTTTTCTCCAATTTAAGGACCTAAAGTCTTAAAAGGTAGTGGGGAATTCAAGAACTATCTGGTAAAACACAGTCCAGTTTTTTCTAGTTGGTGCCCTTTGACCATCCAGGACCTAGAAGGTTTTCCTTTCCAGAACCCTGGGCCAATTCCTCTGGTGCCTGGCAGGTGCAGTTTGAATTGAAACCCACACAACCCAACCCTAAGCCTGACTGTTATAGTTTGGATGTGAGGAGTCACACAAAAGATCATGTCTGAGATAATGCAAAGAAGATTTGGAGGAGAAATCACTGGGTTATTATAGCCTAAGCCTAATCAGTGAATTAATCCCGGATGAGATTAGCTGAGTGGTACCTGGAGGCAGGTAGGATATGACTGGAGGAAGTGATTCATTGGGAGCATGACTATGGTATATATTTTATGTCTGGAAAGTGGAGTGTGTCTGTGTCTCTCTCTCTCTCTCTCTCTCTCTCTCTCTCTCTCTCTCTCTCTCCTCTTTCTGATCATCATATAAGCTGCTTCCCTCTGCCACACTCTTCTGCCTCACCTCAAGCCCCGAGGAATGGCTCCATCCTTCTGGACTGAGAATCCCTCAAATGAACTTTTCCTCCTCTACAGTTATTTTGGTTGAGTCCTTTTATTCACAGCAGGGAAAAAGCTAAGTAAAACAATAACCTTGGTACAAAATACTGCTAATCCCTGACACACGAAGTTCCTAATAATTCCATTGCAGCACATTTTTAGACCTTTGAAATTTTAGCAGCATAACAAAGGGAAATTTTCAGGAAACTATTTACTGAAGAGTTTGATCAAGTTTAATTTCTTAGATGTTGGCTTTTGTTCATTTTTGAGCCATGGTAGTTTCTTTCATGAGAAACTAAGACAGCAAATCATGCCTGTGCTCATTTCAAGTGCACTCTACCCATGTGTCTTTCCAGGAGATTATCAGTGAGTGGGATGAGCAGGAACGCATAGCCCAAGAGAAGGCAGAACAGGAAAATAGCCTGTACAAATTCAAGAGCAAGAGCTCTAGGACCACCCTAAGCGAGGAAGAAGAGGAAGAACAGGAGTTCAGAAAACAGTTTCCACTGCATGAAAAGGTAGGGTGCTGGTGTCAGGATTTGTTTGGAAATGAATTCCCCTGGTTCCACATATATTCCCTCTGAATGGCTCTGTAGTCTTTTTAATATATTTCAGTGCATGTAAGTCTTCATGATTCATGCCTCTTTCTTCCTCTTTGTTCTAGACTGATTACAACCAGATTCTGATTTTTAAGTTTATAATTGTTTTAATATTGTTTACAGGACTTTGCAGATATTTTGATAGAGCCAACACTTGAGGAGAAAAAAGGAACTTTAGATGGACAAGAAGAGGATACAGCCACAGACCCAGCTGCCCTCTCCCAGAGTTCAATGCAGGCAGTAATGTTGATACACCAGCAGTTGTGCCTCAACTTTGCTAGGTCCCTGTGGTACCAGCAGGCTGTGCCACCACATGAGGCAAAGCATTACCTCAGCTTGTTTGCATCTTGCTATCAGACTGGGGCTTCTCTTGTGACACACTTCTACCCGCTGATGGGTATGGCCAATTACTTTTGCTTTACCCTTGGGAAATCAAAATGAATAAATGGAATCCCTACTTCTTGAATAATTAAAATCATAAATTCACCATTTTTATTTAATTCTTTATCAATAGTTTCCTTTGCTTAAAGAATTTATACTAATTTTAAAAAGTGATTAAAAATTCTGCAATAAGATGGATTTTTATTGTTTGAATCCTTTGGGATGAAAGATAGGAACTTAGTTTATTTATATAGTCTTTTTTCCTCAGCATTATTTCCACTTCCCTCTAATAGACTTAATGCTTTCTAGTCAGGTATTCTTGGGAGCAATCTGGGAACTCAAAACTCTCAGAATCTTATGTGATGGTTGTTTTTGATGCAGTTTCTAGTGTGACCTCAAGAATTGTCCCATGCAAGTAGGAAGAAGGCTTTAACTTCTCTATTGATCTAGAATTGCTAAAGGAACTGAATTTGAATGCATCCAGTCAAATATTTTTGTTTATAGATAAGCTTCTTACTTCCACAAAACCTGAAAACTTGTGGTAGCTACTGTGATAATAAGGTCACTCATCTAGGCCAGTGTTGCTTTAGGAGAGAATAATATTAGAATACCTGTTTTACTAGTCCCACCCAATTAGTTGATTGTTTCTGACATCTTTGTAATTTTGATAAATTACCTGAGTTCTCTGACTTCACCATAATGATGTTACCTTTACAGGAGTTGAACTGAATGACCGACTTTTGGGCAGCCAACTTTTGGCCTGTACCCTTTCCCATAACACACTCTTTGAGGAGACAGCCTCAGACCTAATGGTGAAACCTGATGGGCCCTATGATTTCTACCAGCACCCCAACGTATCAGAAGCACGACAGTGTCAGCCTTTGCTTCAGGGTTTCTCAGAGGCTGTCAGTCAGTTGCTGCAGGATTGGCCGGAACACCCTGCACTTGAACAGGTAGGGCAGCTGGTGAAGAAGGGATGAACTGCCCTGGGAATGTGGCCTTTTACTATGTCCAAGGGCATTCCCTCAAACACTTGAACATATAAAAAAAGATTTAAAGAACAATAATTGAGATGCTATTTGATCAGGATCCACAGTCCTGGAAATTTTCATCCACAATTTTCAGAGGTGCTTTCAAAGTAGAGAATGAAGGAATGAAGCTTCCTGTCAGAACTCCCTTCAGTAGCCTGTGACTGAATAACTGTTTTTTTTTTTATGACTCTTTTTAGTTACACATGACAATAGAATCTATTTTGATATAATTATACAATCATGGGAGTCACTGGTATTTCTGCTGAGATACCCAAATCTTTTTTTCTGTAGCTGCTGGTCGTAATGGACAGAATTCGTAGTTTCCCACTTTCCAGTCCTATCTCAAAGTTTCTGAATGGCTTAGAGATTCTTCTGGCAAAGGCACAGGTAAGATTCCCTCTTTTTCCTCTTCTAATTTGTGGTATTCTGACAAACGTTTAATCTCATGATTTTTTTGTTAGAGGAACAAAGAGTTAATAGTTTGATTTGGAGAAAGGTAAACATCTTTGGTTTTTCTACTATGGGTGGAAATCAGTATAGTAAATCTGTTGCCCCTGTGGTAGGGGTGACTATGCATAACCTCTTTTGGGGAGTGAGACCTAGTATCCCCTGGCACTGAATTCTCACTTTGCTGAAATGTCCAGTGAGCCTTCAGTCTGGCTGAGTGCTCACATAGGTCATCTTCCTCAGTTCCCACACAGCCTCTGAGGTGACTGGTGCCTCTCCATTTCACAAAAATAGTCACTGACTCTGTTCAGGGTCAGATAGCTTACACCAGTAATTCAGACATCAATCCACAAACCCTATGCTTTTTATGGTCTTCTACAACATGACAGCTGCAGTTCTATCGCACAACCATAAACTTGAACCTGGATACACTGATTGTAAAATCATCACTGCTGGTGGTAAAAGTTGTCAAGGATCCTGTAGTGTTTCTCAAGAAAAGTCTGAAATGTTATTGAGGGAATACATGATCATGGGGCTGCATAAAGGGCATAGTACATTCTATCTTTTTTGTTGTTGCTGTTGTTTTAATATACCCCTTTAGGACTGGGAGGAGAATGCAAGTCGAGCTTTGTCTTTGCGGAAACATCTCGATTTGGTCAGTCAGATGATCATTCGGTGGCGTAAACTGGAGCTGAAGTAAGTGACTCTCCCTCTTAATTAATTGTTAAGCACTATTATATATTGATGGGTTTCTTGGAAAGTTTATGTTATGGCAGTTACAGAATCTGCTTTTTCAGCCATTAATCACTGAGTTTAAAGCAGGACATTAAAATGATCTTAAAAAGACCATTCTTATTTTTTAATCTTTCTTTTTTGTGGTACTGGGATTTGAACCCAGGGACACTTTATGTGAGCTACATCCCTATCCCTTTTTAGTTTTCATTTTGAGACGGTCTCACTAAATTTCTGAGGGTATCCTTCAACTTGTAGTCCCCCTAAGGCCATATACTCGGAGATAGAAAAATGGGCAGCTTTTTCCATCTCCATTTGTGAGAATATGAGGATTTAATTTCTGTGATTTCACATTTTTCAAATGGATTGCCTAAATGTCTCCACGGCCTCTTTTTCTTATGTTTCAGCTGTTGGTCCATGAGTTTGGATAATACCATGAAGCGCCACACTGAGAAATCCACCAAGCACTGGTTCTCCATCTATCAGATGCTTGAGAAGCACATGCAGGAACAAACAGAGGAACAAGAAGGTAATACTTGGCAGGAACTCCCTGCTCATTCAATGATTTCAAGCTAAATTGAGTACTGCAAAGTACAGGATTTACCTGTTCCCATAAGTCACAGAGGTTTAAGTGACTTGTCCAAAATCTGGAGAACCAGTATATGATAAAAAATTTTGTTATTGTGTATTCTCCATGTCCATGATTCAAAATGAAAGTTGCCAGGGCTGGGGATGTGGCTCAAGCGGTAGCACGCTCACCTGGCATGTGTGCGGCCCGGGTTCGATCCTCAGCACCACATACAAACAAAGATGTTGTGTCCGCCAAAAACCAAAATAAATAAATATTAAAAAAAAACAAAACAAAATGAAAGTTGCCTTCTTGGTAGGTAGTAGTTAACATGCTCAAGTTCAAGTTAAAAAAAAAAAACAACCTTATTATTCAATTCTGTTGCTGTGAGTGCATTTAACATATACCTTGTATGCAGCTGTTACTTTGAAAGCAGTCAACATTTAGCTGTGATCTTTGCTTCAAAGTGGCTTTAACTGGGGTTCCTACTAATGGTCATCCCTTTGTATATCCCATGGTAGACTGCATGCATGTTATGGACAATGTGTGATTATAAAAAACACATGTTTTCCTCTTTTAATCTCAAAAGATGACAAACAGATGACTCTGATGTTGCTGGTCAGCACGTTACAAGCATTTATTGAGGGATCCTCTCTGGGGGAGTTCCATGTACGACTTCAGATGTTGCTGGTTTTCCACTGTCATGTTTTGCTGATGCCACAGGTTGAAGGAAAGGGTGAGGATTTTTTTTTTTCCCTTTATAGTGCACTGTTAAAATGGGTTAGGCTTTGAATCCTCCACATGAGACAGTTATATTTTTTGCACATCAGGTTTTAAACAAGGCACTTCTAATTATCTGTTTAATTTTAATATGATTCACACTAGATACAGATATAGTCAAAGCAAAGTACAGTTGATTATAGATGAAGCACTGACTAGTGAACTCTGGCAGAAGCATATTGCCAGATGAGCCAGGCATAGTGGCACACGTGTAATCCTAGTGACTTGGGGAGGCTGAGATGGAAGGATTGCAATTTTGAGGCCAGCCTTTGCAACTAAGTGAGACCCTGTCTTAAAATAATAGAAAGGGGACTGGGGATGTAGCTCAGTGGTAAAGTAGCCCTGGTTCATTCCCTAGTACAGAAAAAAGAAACACATACATACATACATACATACATATATTCCCTCCCCTACCAGATGAAGTTCTTGGAAACTTGTGTGTCAAGCAGTACATCTTTCCATCTATCTGGATACTGTTTATTTCCTGCTAAGCCAGTGCTTAATCCAGGTCACTAGTATGTTCTTTGATCTAGTGAGAATACTGCCATAATTTCAAGGAACTGCATATAAAATTGCTACTATAAGTTATTATCCTTGACCACAGCAGGTTTAGGACAAAACTGTGAAGTGAGTGTAGGATGTACATGAGTGAACAATTGAGATGAACCTCTTAATATGCCATTGTTTAAAACAGTTGTAGTGTCTATTGATTTTATAAGAAGATTCAGATAAGTTTTGAAGTAGTGATTTTTAGCAGAACTTCTCTGCATACCTCATCTTCAAGAACTAAAGAGCAATAAGACCAAAAAAATCTGCTGTAAGCTGAAATGAAAAATAAATTAGTGTTTATAGCCTACCATCTCTGTGAATTGCTAAGCTCAGATAGGCTTCCTAGATAATCTGCCTGTGCAGTATGCTGTAATTGCATGGCATAAAGAGTAATGAGGAAGGCTTGTACTGAAATGTGAAACCCACAGGTGGCACCAGTAGCACATGCAGCAAGTGTGGTGTGTTGTTTCCTTTTCATTTCTTTCAGATTCACTTTGTAGTGTTCTATGGAATTTGTACCATTATTACCAGCAATTCTTTGACCGGGTCCAGGCCAAAATTGTGGAACTTCGTTCCCCTCTAGAAAAAGAACTTAAAGTAAGATGAACAACTCTGATGATCATCTTTGGGGGAAAAAAAACAATCAAATTCTTTTTCTTTATTTCTGTTCTTTTGTCCATTTAACAGAGGCCAGGGCCAAAGGGAATAGAGGCAAGTGATGCTGCAAGTAGGATAATAAGACTGGTATTTTGTGATGGTAGCCCCACATGTCTGAGGGCCCTCTCTCTTTGATGCTTTCAGAGGTTGTGGAACCAACCCCTGGCAAAAGGAACATGACTGGCCCAGTAGTTTCTAAGTTAGAGTACATACCAACTGACCTATTGATTGTAGCAGCACTCTTATTGATAGCTTTGAAACAAATTCATGGTTCCTCTTTTAGACTTGCTTTATTTCTTCCTTGACACACAGTCCTATATTTGAGGTGGAGTGGGTACTGGTCTTTGGTAAATAGATAAACTAAGGGGCGGGAAAAAAACAGAATAACCCAGCTTTATAAAACCATTTCTTGAGCTTCATTTATCTTTCAGGAATTTGTTAAGATATCAAAGTGGAATGATGTGAGCTTCTGGTCCATTAAACAGTCTGTGGAAAAGACACATAGGTAATTTATATTTTAAAACTAGGGCGACTAAAACTCATAATTTTGTATGGTAGATAGCAAGACTACATTATTACTGTGGTCTGGCTTTGAACTTCTAAAAACCCCCTATGTGGCTTTCCTATACCTGGCCCAGTTGGCCAGAGCAAGGTCTCCCTGCAGGAAGAATGGGTATGCCTTGATTGAAAGTATGCTGTGTAGTCTGGAGAGACTGACCTTCTGTTACCTACTAGCTGTTCATCTTGAGCAAAGCAACCCCACCATTCCTAGCTTCAATACTTTCTTCTAAAGGGGGGGGGGGGGGGCATGACAAATTTGCTATATTTCTTGTTTGTTTGTTTAAAAACAAACAAACAAAAAGATTGTGAATATCTAAGATCATTGTATATAAAAGATACAGATACTTACGATGCATTTTAAATTTTTAAAAATATTTCACTTTGCAATCAATTTTTGTCTTTTCTCTGTTACCACCCGGGGTCAGAACCCTGTTTAAATTCATGAAGAAATTTGAAGCTGTCCTGAGTGAACCCTGCCGGTCATCCTTGGTGGAGAGTGACAAGGAGGAAAAGCCTGACTGTTTGCCCAGGCCAACAGATGAAGCCCCAAGTGAGGCATCTCCTATCCAGAGTCTGAACAGGGCACTGAGGGCGACCCTGTTAGCCCAGCCAGCAGCTGACCAGGTAACTAGTTTGTGGGACTATGTGCTTATTCCATCAACCAGTCAGATAGAATCTGTTTTATTTCTAAGTAGTGACCTGGGAAGTAGACAAGGAAATGCCTTTGAAGTTCTGTTCCTTGGTTGTGTTTAATATTTGTTTACCTGACTCTGCTGCAGGATAAGGCAGTAGACATTGTTCTTGCTGCTAAAAGTTTAATGTTAGCCTGTGGGAAATAATTGTTGTGGTTTTATGAGAACATTTCATTCATCTACCTATAAGGGAAGATTTTGAGCATCAGTTTAAGAAGATGCCATTGAGGCTGCCTTTGGTGCCACTTGAGGAAGCTGCTGCCCAGGGGTGAATGTATGCAGTGATATGCTTGCTGGTTCTTAGTGGTTGCTGGTTATTATGGTATAAATATTTCTACCAGGTGTAACTAAAAATATATATATTTCTACCAGGGCTGGTTTCCAACACCACAGTTGGCTTACAAAATTCCTGAAAATGTGACAGATCCTGAGTGAGCAGGTCTGTTGTAGGATGGTGATTCCAGCTGTTCCCCTTGGTGTTGGAGCCTCAGGATTGGGGAACATTTCCTCAGGGGAGTTATTTCTTTTGGCTTCTTGATGGACTTACACTTCCATGTTCAAAGAGTTAGTAATGGAGATCATTGAGCTATTTTAATTAATTTATTCAGTACAGATACAGTTTTTTCCTGAATATTTTTCATTATACTTGGTTGGCTCTGTATTTTTCATGTTGATCTGCTATCACTTGTTTGGGAGTTCTTATCCCCCTAGTAGACCATGAGCTCTTTGATGGTAAGGACTGTGTCTTGGTTGCTGCTGCATTCACTGAGCTATTTTAATATTGTAATAGTTCCAAAGCATTACAAAACGCCACATATGACTGAATAGCTATCATATAGCACTCAAATTTCTTTTCTTTTTACTATATACATCTGCTTCTGTCATTCTGGTTAAAAGTTTTGATTTACTAATGATAGTAGCATAGGAATTGCATGGATTCTTCAGGAAAAAAACAAAAAGAAAAATATTCCTCAGGACATAGAGGCCCTTCATCTAACATTTGAATTCCTCATATTTGAACTGTTGCTTAGAAATTGGAGGGCAGGGTAGATGGTAGGAGAAGTAGATTGTGGTAGACCAGTTTTGCCTTGATTGTTTGTCTGAGAGACAACAATGTGCCATAATTCAGTACCTTAATAAGGGCAACAGTTATATTTATTCATTCTTCCATATTTGTAGATCAAAACCAGAGTCTCCTTGTGACTAGAATAGAAAGTCTTGCTTGGTGTAGGGGGTGTCCTTGTGTTTCAGTGCTCAAATGCAAAGCAGTAATGCAGTTCCTGAAATATTCATAGTGTATGTCTTGTTTTAACTCTGGTGCTACATGTATTCTCATGAGACTTCTGTGGTGGTATTAACTTTATATTTGCTGAGCTGGGGGTTGGGACATAATGTATACATTTGCACTGTTTAAATTTAGCACCTATGCAAGTTAAAACTGTTACTGTCATTCTTGGCAGTGAGGCTAACCTGTACACTCTCTCATAGGCCACAATTCCAGAACAGCAACAGGGTGCTACTCCTTTCTCTGTAGAAGGAAAACTTCTGCGTCGCTTGCCAAAGCTCATGAAACGAATGAGGAAGATATGCCTGACATTCATGAAAGAGAGCCCGCTGCCTCACCTCGTGGAGGGATTTGATCAGTTCACTGGTGGGTGCCAGAGGCCAAGGTGGAACCTGCTCGCTCTCACTTCCCCAGGGGTCCAGGAGGGCTGGGAAATGTGGTACCTGTGTTATTTTTTAATGTCTTATATAGCATTAGTTAACTGAATAAGTGGTGGGCTAAAAGCTAGTAGAGCCCAAAGAGAGGAGCCCACTGAGAACACACAAAACTCTTCTCATTTTCATCGTGTCATCCTTGGATGTAAACTAGTGATAACTGTGTTGCTTAGGATGGTCTCAAACCCTTGGGTTTAAGTGATCATCCTGCCTCGGCCTCCTAAGTAGCTGGGACTCAAAGCATGTGCCACCATTTGCAGCCTGGCCATTTTCTATAGCAGTCCATCTGTGCTAGTTCTTGTTGGCTGCGGGCATAAGTGAAGGGACACAGAGGTGGGTTTCCCAGAGTCCTAAGCTATCCCCATCTCTCAAAATTTCTCCCTTGAATAAAATGAGAAGAAGAATTCATCCACTGTCTTCTTCTTGCTTTCTTCATTTCAGAGAAATGTTGTAGTTTCTTTTCCACCTGTCCTTACTCAGGGCAGTACAAGAATAAGAGAACCAAAATCTGCTCAGTTGTCTAATATAGCAGTAGTTGGGAGGGGAATCCATATCTTAATAGATAGTTTGGGCTTTGGGGAGCCTTTTACCACCTGCTTCATCCCTATCCAACTCTGGCCAGCCTTCTTTTAATTAGCCCTCAATCTGAAGTTGAGGATCTCTTGGTTTTAACAGCTTAAATAGAATAATAGCCTGCTAACTATCATTCAAAGTGACCTATCCCTGGGCCCGTTGATGGGAGTGAGTGGAACACAGATCTAGGTGCATCTCTTGGATGCCCATCCCTCCAAGTGTGCATTTGTCCTCATCTCATAACTGCTTGTATTAGATCTGCCAAAGTAGCCTTAACAGCATATGACAGTCTGAGTGGCTTAACCAGCAGAAATTTATCATGTCACAAATCTGTAAGCCTAAGGCAACATGTCAGCAGAGTTGATTTCTTCTTCTAAGACCTTCTCTGCTTACAGATGGTCACCTTCCCACTCTGTTCTCACATGTCATTCTTCATCTGTGTTCTTTGTGTCCTAATCCCTTCTTTGGGGGACTCTAGTAGGATTAAGTTAGGGTGTGCCCTCATTTTACTTATATCTTTAAAGGCCCTATCCAAATATAGTCACATTCTGAGATATTAGGAGTTAGGACTTTCACACAGGAATTTTGTGGAGCTGAGCATAATTCTGTGGCAAAATGGCAGCATCCTCATGTCATAGGTACCCTGTGTATTCAGGAAGGCAGTGGTGCTATAAAGAATTTGAGTTTTGGAGGGGGCTGGGGATGTGGCTCAAGCGGTAGCGGTAGCGCGCTCGCCTGGCATGCGTGCGGCCCGGGTTCGATCCTCAGCACCACATACCAACAAAAATAAAATTAAAAAAAAAAAAAAAAAAGAATTTGAGTTTTGGAGTTGGGTATACCAGAGCCGATATCCTCATTCAGCCACTCATTAGATGAATGGCCTTTAGAAAATTACCAGATCTCTTTGAGCCTTTAAGTCTGTAAAATGGATGCTGTAAATAAGTGCTTCTGAAATTGTGCGGATACAAGAGCATTTACCAAGTACTGGCTTAGAGTAGGAACTTAATACATACTGTGCTGTTTTTCTTTTTACCCCTATTTCCAGGCATCTTGACCAGTTTCATTCAAACACATATTGAACATTTGCCAATTGGTAGCTGTGTTGCCTAGGATGGTCTCAAACCTGTGGGCTTAAGTGATCTCACTGCCTCAGCCTCCTGAGTAGCTAGGACTCTAAACATGTGCCACCACTTGCAGCCTGGCCATTTTCTATAATAGCCCATCTAGATACCATGTAAGGTACCTAGATAATAGAGGTCAGTGGTACCTAGTCCTCATTGCCACAAAATATCCTTGGTTTTACGTAACTTGACAATAAGCCCCTAGAATTTTCTTTTTTTGTCTCATAGGTGAAGTGATTTCTTCTGTAAATGAGCTGCAGAGCTTAAAAGTGGAGCCCTCTGCAGAAAAGGAGAAGCAGCGGTCAGAAGCCAAGCATATTCTCATGCAGAAGCAGCGAGCTTTATCAGACCTCTTTAAACACCTTGCAAAAACTGGTAAGGTACTCACCAAAAATACTAAGAAATAAAATCAGCTTTGCGGGGAAGAAAACAAATATGGGTGATTTGGAAGAATTCTGGAGGCAGTTGAAACAGTATCTGGAAAACAAAATGATGGGTAAGGTTTTAAAATGTCATTCAAGAGTTCTAGTTGCATATGCAGGAAAATCCTATCACAAATCATTGATGATTCCCAGATGTTTTCAGTTTTGTAGTAAGATCTCTTATAATATATTGTATAGTACCCATCTTTCCAACACAGAATAGAGAGCAGTGTTTCCCAAATTAGTAATTACTAAGTTTACAAGTCACCTGGGGAATCGTGTTAAAGTATAGGCACTGATCCTGTTTCAGTTGATGTGGAGCAGGACCTGAGTTTGCATTTCTGATAAAGTTCTGGGTGATGCTATTCACAGGACTTTGAGTGGCAGGGGTGAAGGGGGCATATCTGTTCTCCCTGGGTTTCTTTGCTTAACTGAATGAATGCTATTTCCTAGGTTTGTCATATCGCAAAGGTCTTGCCTGGGCCCGTTCAAAAACTCCTCAAGAGATGCTTCATCTTCACCCATTAGATCTCCGGAGTGCATTGTCCATAGTCAGCAGCACTCAGGAGGCTGATTCTAGGTTTGTTTGTTTGTTTGTTTAATTACAAAATGGACCAAGTCATTCAAGCCTCCATGTCCTCATTTGCCAATACAAGGACAATAATGTCTCTCTGTCTGTCAGAGTTGTAAAGAATAAGAAAGATACCACTCATCAAAGTGCATGGTTTAGGATCTGGCATCTGATGAACATTCAGTAAATGTTAAATTTTCTTCTTTCTTTCCCCTTCTTTGTATTTACCTCTCCTGTTTTTGTTTTTGGGTTTTTTTGTTTGTTTGTTTGTTTGTTTGTTTGTGGGGTTTTTATTGTTGTTTTGGCTAAAGCCCATGTTCTACCACTGAGCTATACCCCATCCAGCCCTTGTTCTCTTTTTCTGGTCCTTTGATTTTCCTGAGGTCTGCTGATTTGATTCGAATGTGAAAGAATGGCCACAATTTTCACTGCCTCTAATATATCCAAGTTTTAATATATTCTCAAATATAAGATTCCATAAACTTTTGAAACAAAACAGAGCTTGCTTTCCCTCCTTCCCTCCTTACCCAGGGGCACTTAACCACCATCATCAGTCCTTTATCTTTTATTTTGAGACAGGTCTCAGTAAGTTGCTTAGGGCCTCACTAAGTTACTGAGGCTGGCTTTCAACTCCTGATACTCCTGCCTCAACCTCCCTAACAGCTGGGATTATAGGCATGTACCACCATGCCCCAGCAAACAGAGATATTTGTATGTTAATATTCACACAAACCTTGTTGTAAGTGATGATTTGCATGTGTTTTGTTTGTTTAGTGGCTCTCTTAAGGCTTAAATTTGAATGCACCATAGCATTGTAAAAAGAGGAAATTGTATACTAACATTGGATTTTTAGTTTTTTAAGATAATCTGCCATGTGGGCTTGCTAGAGCTGAGTCATGTATTCTCTAGTTTGCTTTAGTCTTCAGCAACCCCCACATTGAGGTCAGCTGTCACTGCCATGTATCATTTCGTGCTTTGTTGTCATTAATCATTGATTTTATCTACCTAACCCCTGTAAACCAGAATTTATGGCCCCCAACATCCACTGATAAGATAGTTTTAAAGATTTCATTGAGGAAATCATATGGTCATCAAATTGATTTACCTATCATACTTCTGGTATTAAATATACAACACATCCTTCATATAAAGGAAGAATGAATATCTGACTGAGTGAATCCTAATAACAAATCTATATAGACTGTTTGCTTTTGATTGTGGCCAAATAATACATTAAATTTCTGAGTCTTCAAGATCTGGGGTGGGAGATTATGGTTTTAATTAAGTAATTAATTGTTGATTTATTTTTCAGGCTGCTTACAGAAATCTCGTCTTCTTGGGATGGGTGCCAGAAGTATTTCTATCGCTCTCTTGCAAGGCATGCCAGGCTTAACATAGCCCTTGCAACTCCTGCCAAGGTAGACTAATAGAGTATGAGAATTGCAAGGGTCTAGGGAAAGCTCCTATTCATCCCAGGGTTGCATTCTCAGACCTTGTAAATGATAGCAGCCTATTAGTGGAAGCAACTGAGCTTTTGCAAAACTCATTAAACCCAAAATATAATAAATCAGTATAATTTTGTGCTAAGTCATGCCCCCTAAACCTGCCTCTGCCCGCCATCCAGGTTCTCTACCACTGAGCTACAACCCCAGATCTTTTTATTTTGAAATAGGGTCTAAGTTGCTGAGGCTGGCATTAGACTTGTGATCCTTCTGCTTCAGCCTTCTGAGTAGCTGGGATTACAGGCATTTGCCAACAGGACCAAGTATATAATAAGAAAAATATGGAAGAAAGACTTCACATGTGCCATCTTAATCTTTAACACTTAATCGTAGTTTGTATTGATGAAATAGCAATGATATGTGGAAGCATAATCTGGGAATCAAGGCTCATAAAGATTCATGTAGTCCTTCTAGAATGCAGCACATCCTCAGCTTATATAAACAAGAGTCTCTACCCTGAGAGTTTTTCTTAAAAAACAATAGCTTTCTTTTAGAGCCTCCCTGGCTCTAAAAGCAACACCTCCCGCATGCTTTTCTTTCTCCTTCTGCCAGGAGATGGGCCTAGGCAACATTGAGAGGTGTAAAGGGTTCTCGGCACACTTGATGAAGATGCTCATCCAACAGCGGCGCTCCCTGACCACTCTGACTGAGCAGTGGATTATTCTCAGGTATCAGCTGACAAGTTGGGTTATAGCAAATTAGCATAACGCAAATGTGTACAACAACTCACTAGCTGCAAGTGGTGAGGGGAATAAGAACTGCTTTCAACTGTGAAATGAATGTGAGACCCCAGTAAGAGGACAGATTTTCTCTTGACTCTGCAGCTTGGTTTTGGCAGTATTCCTATGGCCCCGTTCTTCCCGCTTCCTCTGGCCACACCTTTTGAGAGAATGAGGCCTAGGAAATGCATTCAGGGCTGAGTTAGACAGTGAAAATTGTCATAGGTGAACTACACTTGGGTCTGGAATGAGGACGTTGGTTGTTGAAAGTCCAAATCCCTTTGGGCTGATAAGGTTATGTTTGTAATTAGGACATCATCACCTATGGACAGAGATCAGATTCGAGTCTGTTTCTGATGGTTAGCATTTGAGAATCCTCAAGTGGCAATTTGCTGAGCCGTATATGGATGTTCCTCAATAGAAAGACATAACTAAAAGATGAATACAATTAGGAAGGCTGTCGTCATCTGTTGAATGGATTCTTGGCTGAAAGACTTGCTTCACTTTGGCTTCATCTATTTTCTGCTCCATTTGTTAGGATTTATTTCATAAAATGTCATACATTTACTAGATATTAGTAGTTGAAATTCCTGCAGTGATGTGATTTTGTGTTGGTTTTCAGAAGGCTCTAAGAATCAGGTAACAAGCCATTAATTTTGATACCTCTTCTGAAAGACCAACCTTGTGTTTAAAGGCTCTAAGAGGCATTTTAACAGACTTCATACTTATCTAGGGTATTTTTTTTCTTTTTCTTTTTTGAGGTGCTGGGAATCAAACCCAGGGCCTTATACAAGATAGGCAAGTGCTGTACCACTGAGCTACAACACAGTCCTTCTTATTTACATGGAAAAGCCCACGCTTGTCTAAAGCATACAAATTTATTATTAAAAACAACACAGTGACATGGTTGAAAATACTATTGTGTTTTCCTTATGGTTTTTCTGCACAGGAACCTTCTCTGCTGTGTACAGGAGATTCACAACAGGTTGACAAGGCCTCTGGTCTACCCTGTGGCCTTTCCACCTCAGGACAGTGTGCAGCAGTGGATAGAGCGGCTACAGCACCTGGCCATGCAGACCCAGATTCTGCTCGAGCAGCTTTCCTGGCTCCTCCAGTGCTGTCCTACTGCAGGACCAGCTGCAGGCCATGGAAATGCTCCATTCCAGGGTCAGCCTACTGACATCCACTTGGAAAAACCAGAACTCATCAAGGGACAGCTGTCCGGAGCAGTTCCAGACTTGATTCCCTTTTATCTAAGCTACCCATCCCCAGTACCTGGAAGTCAGCTACCCTCTGGTTGCCGAATGCGGAAACAAGACGAGCTTTGGCAACAGTCAGTTGCAAAGTTAACAGAAATGCTGAAAACCATTAAAACAATGAAAGCTAATGTTGACAAAATTAGACAGCAGTCTTGTGAGACCCTCTTTCATTCATGGTGAGTGTGTCTATTATTCTTAGGTGCTTAGGTTCTTATTCAGAGTTTAGTCATAGGATAAAATTATGAAAAGAATTATGCTTGGGTCCATTGTTGTTCAGTTTATCTACATGGCACTTGGTGGTATATATCTAACCTTCAGATAAGTGGGTTTTATCCTGCATACATTTTAGTGGGTTAGAAGGAGAAGTGTGTGTGGGGGGGAGGTAGCCCCTTCCTTCCAACATTGTGGCATTTCTGTTTCAGGAAAGATTTTGAAGTTTGTTCTTCTGGGCTGAGTTGCCTGTCCCAAGTATCAGCTAATTTGCAAAGCCTAGAGTCCTTGTTCATTATTCCAGGGATAGAGGTTGAGCAAACAGAACCACAAATGAGTTTAGTTGAAAGCCTGGAATATGTAAGAAGAGAAATCAATAAAGCTGTTGATGACTTCACTACTTGGAAAACACATCTGCTCACTTCAGGCAGCCATGGAGGTGAGAATTATTCAGTAAGGAAGAAGTGAAAATTCAACATAGAATGATGTCTTGTAGATTTAAGTCTGGGTTATGTTTTGTTCTAAATATATCTGTCTGGAGTCCTAAGATAGGAAGTATGGTTAGAATCAGCTCTCAATCTTTTTTGTCTAGCTGTTTGAATGCCTTGTCTTTAGGTGGTATCCTTTTGCATGCTTTGATGCACACAGGTAGAAAGGCAGCACATGCTGACCGTCACAGTTCTCTCTAAGGTTGAAAAGCTTTCGAGTAAAGTTGGTGTTTAAACTCACCATCTTAACTGCTACTTTCATATTTTTAGCATTTTTGGCCAAATCATTTTAATATCAGATGATAAGTTTGTAGGTTTGTCTAGGCAAGGTTTACAGCAAGACACATTCCTTGCATCTAGCACAGCTTGACACAATGGTGGTACACCAAATAGAAAAAGTATTGTTGATGATTTTCAGAGGTATCAAAGCTAGTGATTGGTGGTTTTTGTTTTGCATTGTGCTAATTACTAGGACACCCAGTGTTGGATGAAAGCTTCACTGAAGATTTTGCAGAACAAATGGAAACTGCCATCCGGGCCATCCTTTGTGCCATCCAGAACTTAGCAGAAAAAAACAGTGAAAACGCAGAGGAAAGTCTTGACCAAAAAAGACCACAGGAAGAGGATGGTATGTCTGAAGTCAGGCGAAAATTAGTTTTTATATTTGGTTCAGTTTTTGTATTTAATGTAATTCTGTATGGCTAAATAGTTAAGAATAAATATTAGAAATAGATGACTGTCTATGAATAAAGATAAAAGCATTTACTTTTCTGTTGTTTGCCATGTTATTTTCTCTGAACGAAAGAGGGAGCAAGCTTTGAGAGACTACACCCAGGACATCTAACAAAACTCTTAGAAGATGACTTCTGGGCCAGTGTGAGCACTTTACATGTACAGAAAATAATTTCTGCCATCTCTGAGCTATTGGAGAGGCTAAAATCATACAGTGAGGATGGAACCACATCAAAGCACACGGTAACTAGCTTCTTTACATACTTCTTGCTCTTCAGAATGGGCTGAGCAAAGGAAAAGTGGAGGGAGGCCCAAAGCAGGACTCAGTGCCAAAACCACTAAGAATTTGGTATAATTTTAAATGTAAATATCATTGACAAGCTTTGATAACAACTTAGGGTTTGCTTGCTAAGGGCTACAATTGTGAGAAGCATAGATACAGAAATTAACAATCCAGAATATTAAGATTCTTTCATATCCAAATCATGTACTCCCAGGTATCTGTTGCTAATGGTGGATGTTGCCACCATCAGTGAGATTTAACAGCCATCTTTTGCAAACACCATTCCCTTCACAAAAAGCCAGCAGAGAAGTTGTCGTCTCTGTAATAAGTCTAGAGAAGCAGCTTATATTGTAGGACATTGTAAGTTATTCTGCAGTATTGCCTCTAGTGTCAAATTTGATTTCCTTGTAGAATTTATTTATAAAAATTTATTTAAAAAAATACTTTTAAGTAAATGACACTGCAGTAACTGAGAATTTGAAGGATACTTTTTGAGAGTTTATGTGAACAAGGAAGAAATTTCAGTGAGCTGTGAGTGGGAGGTATGCAAACGTGTGACTCACCAGCAGTGATATGTAGCACATTCACAAAGCCATAAAACCATTGTTCCTATCTAGATCTAGAAAGTTTTTATCTCCCCAAAGGAATAGCAGCGTAAGCAGGCCTTTTGGTTTCTCTTTGTCACCAGGTCTTCAACCAGGCCTGTGGCTTGTTGGTGCGCCTAGTGCCCATGCTGTACAGCTTCTCAGACCTTGTGCTCTTCTTCTTGACCATGTCTCTGGCAACTCACCGGAGTACTGCGAAACTGCTCTCTGTGCTTGCCCAGATCTTTACAGAGCTCGCCCAGAAGGTAAGGACTATTCACATGGAACACCATGGGATCCAAATATTCTGTATCCTTCAGAGTGTTTGGTTTGATAGGCTTTTATTTTGAACCAACACAAATAGCAGGAGCTGATTTACTCTTCCTGCAGAGTGTAGGCCTTTGTCTGGCACCTGTTTATTAAACCTATTTCCACTAAGATCTTGGAACTTACAAACCTCCACTGATGAAGTCCCTCAACTCCACGGGTTATCTAAAACCTGCTGCTGTCTATTAACACAGCCTTCCCTCCTGGGCTCCAATTTGAAGCCTTCAGGCAACTCTTAACCTACAACACCTGTGGGATGAATCCTTAAGACTATTAGGTTTGCTTTAGACTAGATAGATGATAAAGGGGCTCTTGGTATTAGGATGAGGGTTTTTTTCTTTTTATAAGGAAGTACCTCATTTATTCAATTACATAGCCAGGACTATGAAGAGCACCAATGTTCTGGAGATTATAGATTCTGCCTTTCAAATTCATGGGCAGAAGACAGTGAAATCCAATAGATACAGCATTGTTATAGAAGGTGTAGTTATGAATGTTCAGTCTGGGGACTCTTAAGTTTGTCACTTACCCCCTACAGGCCATAATTTCCTTCTTTTGTAAGTGATATTTGCCTACACTTATACGCTTTTTGTTTTGGTGGGGGAGGTGGGAGGTGTTACTGGGGGATGAACTCTGGGGTGCTCAACCACTGAGTTACATTCCTAGCCCTTTTTATTTTGAGACAGGCTCTCGCTAAGTTACTTAGGGCTTTGCTAAATTGCTGAGGATGGCTTTGAATTTGCCTCAGCCTCCCCAGTCACTGGGATTACAGGCATGTGCCACCATCTCCAGCTTTCCTTTACTTGGAAGCATTTTTTATGAGAACCACCTTCCAGTGAGTTTTGTTTTGTTTCCTCTTTAGTATTCTGAGATTTTCTTCAAATCTAAGTATAATACAATTTACTTGAAGAAGATAGGAATTTACAACTGAGGATGGGATTTAGACTTTTATAAACACTCAAATTCTTTTTCTCTGAAATACTGGAAAGAGTTGAAAAGTAGGAGGCAAGCCAGTGCCTCATATTGTTTATCTTTGAAGTGATAGGTTATTTATTGAACCTCAAGTTTGTCCCTCCAATCTTACATTGCATCACTTCTTGAAGAAAACACTGCAAAAGATAGTAATCAGTGTGTGAAGGTGCACTCCTATAATCCTAGCAACTTAATAAAGAGTTTGTGACAGGAGGATGGCCAGTTCAAGACCAGCCTCAGCAACGTGGTGAGACCCTGTCTCAAAATAAAAAAGGACTGGGAATATAGCTCAGTGTCAGAGTGTCCCTGGGTCCAACCCCCAGTAACCAAAAAGAAAAGAAGAAGAAGAAGAAAAAAAAAATAGTGACAGGATAGTAGGTGTAAGAAGGGTGCTTTGAGACAGGATCAGCTACATTTGTCCATTTATACTGTTGCTCTTATCTGACAGACTCTAGAATGACTGGCATGACAGACCTATGTACTTTGGGGTAGGGCCGTGGGCATGGGAAAATATCTTGATAGCATGTATTTTCTCTTAAAAAATTAAAATGTCAGAGCCATTACTACTTTTCCGTTTTACTTCTGTCCCACAGGCTGATAGTTTTTCAAGCTATTTTTGGATATGAAACAGTTTTGTTGACTCTTCAAGATTGTTACCGAACCTGACTGTGTTGTTCTTTCCAGATCCCTGTCTGTGCTGGCTCAGTGACTTGCTTCTAAATAATATGTTCCTAGTATGTTTCATTCAAAATTTTGTTTTGGCAAGGTAACATATTATCACATGCCAAAGGCCTGTACAAAGTCAAAGTCTTTTATATTAAATCTGAAATTACATAGTAACTATTATCACCAGGGGAGAAAGAATAAGAAAGGTCTACTATACTTCCATCCGGTTTAAGATAACTGAGCTAGAAAAAGAATTAAACATTTAATTTTTTTTCCTTTGGCAGGACTGGAAACACTCTTAAATTGTTTTTGTGCCTAACTTTTCACTCCATTTTTTCCTAAGGGATTTTGCCTGCCTGCAGAATTTATGGAAGATCCAGCAGGAGAAGGAACAACTAAGTTCCATGACTATGAGGGAGGTGGAATTGGAGAAGGTGAAGGCATGAAGGATGTGAGTGACCAGATAGAAAATGAGGAACAGGTACGTATTCTCATGCATGAAATATGTGGACAGATTACAGAACGTGACTTCCTCTCTCAAGTCATACATATATAATGATTTTTACTAAGTTATTGGTTTTCAGACTGATACTTATGGATATTAGCACTTAGGTGGTAGGTATAAATTAAAACCCTGAAAGTTACAGAAAGCACTTTTGCAACTCAGTCATTGGTGATAGCTATAACTCTGAAGGGAATGACATTTTACAATTTTAAGTGGAGTAGTATTTGCTAATGATTTCTACAGAGTATTTTTTTTGGTAGTTGTACTTTTAAGGATAAAAAGTTTGGCTGTTTATTTTTTTATTTTTTTATTTTTTTTATTGTTGGTTGTTCAAAACATTACATAGTTCTTGACATATCGTATTTCACACTTTGATTCAAGTGGGTTATGAACTCCCATTTTTACCCCGTATACAGATTGCAGAATCACATCAGTTACACTTCCATTGATTTACATATTGACATACTAGTGTCTGTTGTATTCTGCTGCCTTTCCTATCCTCTACTATCCCCCTCCCCTCCCCTCTTCTCTCTCTACCCCCTCTACTGTAATTCATTTCTCCCCCTTGTATTATTTTTCCTTTTCCCCTCACTTCCTCTTGTATGTAATTTTGTATAACCCTAAGGGTCTCCTTCCATTTCCATGCAATTTCCCTTCTCTCTCGCTTTCCCTCCCACCTCTCATCCCTGTTTAATGTTAATCTTCTTCTCATGCTCTTAGTCCCTACTCTGTTCTTAGTTACTCTCCTTATATCAAAGAAGACATTTGGCATTTGTTTTTTAGGGATTGGCTGGCTTCACTTAGCATAATCTGCTCTAATGCCATCCATTTCCCTCCAAATTCTATGATTTTGTCATTTTTTAATGCAGAGTAATACTCCATTGTGTATAAATGCCACATTTTTTTTATCCATTCATCTATTGAAGGGCATCTAGGTTGGTTCCACAGTCTTGCTATTGTGAATTGTGCTGCTATGAACATCGATGTATTACTTTAAATAATAATGCCGAAGCTCACTAATAGGCTTTCTCATATGTCTTAAAGACATGTTTAGAATTGAGATTTTATTACTTTTGCATTTCAAAAAGGTACAATTAAATATCAACCTACTAGTGAAAGAGATAACAATCATAAATCTTTTTGTTCAAATCTTAAATTACATAGGAATGTGTAAATTAAGGAAAAGTGAATGAAATTATATTCACATTGGGGCACTCTTTCAGAGATCAGATGACAAATATAAAAGATTTAAGTAAATAATACTTTTTGAATCTTACAAAAGAAAATCTGAACAAAATTCGGCATTTTCTGATCACAAGCAATAAACTGAAAATTAACTTCAGAAATGAAAAACAAATAGGGAGAGAAGAAGGAAAGTAAAGGGAAGGTACTGGGTACCGAATTATGTTATCTGCATGTATATCAATGAATCCCACTAATATGTAGAATTATAATGCAGCAATAGAAATTATTTTAGTTCAATGGATGTAGTTCATGATAGAGCACTTGCCTCTCATGTGTGAAGCCCTGGGTTCAATCACCAGTACTCCTCTAAAATATCTTTTTTTTTTTTTAAAGAAATATAAAACTTACAAATTATTGCATGTGTCTACCTCTCAGGTTTTTATTTTTCTTTTTCTTTCTTCTCTCTCTCTCCCCAGAGATAAGAGTACACCATTAACCTGGGCATTTATATTCTAGAACTAAAGAATATAATCTTTACATTAGTAAAGTTACGACATTCATTTACAGTTTCTATAATACTTTTTTAAAACTTTTTTATAATTGTGCATGAACACAATATCTTTATTTTTATGTGGTGCTGAGGATCGCAAACCCATTGCCTCACATGTGCAAGGCAAGTGCTCTGCCACTGAGCCACAACCCCAGCCCATCTATAATGCTTTTTGATACAGGTGGAAGATTCATTTCAGAATGGTCAAGAAAATGATAAAGAAGATCCCAACTCAAAATCTGATACTAAGGGCGAGGATAATGCCATTGAAATGTCAGAAGACTTTGAGGGGAAAATACATGATGGAGAGCTTGAAGAACAAGGTTTGAAATGAACTGTCACTGCATTCTTGTTTTTGAAAACAATTTTATCCAGGAATACAGGTTCTCAGTGAGATGCCTATTATAATTGTTTGAGACAAGTTTGTTACTCTGCATAACTACAGATGAAAACCTCAGCACCTGCATGTGCCATCAAATTAGCAGATCCTTCATCTCTTGAGTGAACCAAGATCCTGCCTGCCTCATGTGCTCAGTACTTCCATAGAGGGAAACCCAAGAGACTAAGGAGATGTCTCTTAACAACTTGGCAGTTAACGCAAATTATTCTGGATAGTTTAAAAAAAAAAAAAAAAAGAACCTTTTCCCCCTAGTTAAAAAAAAAAAAAAGTAGTTTGATGGAATGAAAATTTAGGAAAGAAAAAATACCCCTTAGGCCCACTACCCAAGCCATTTAATAAATTTTGGTGTATGTCTTTCCATTTATGAACATTTCCCTTGTCATTAAAAATCGAGAATATGAGTTCTTATCATCTGCCATATGTTTATACCACAATTCATTTCTTACCCTAAATTTTCATCTAAAGTTAATTTGAAATGTAATTATCTTATTCTAAATAAAGATCTTATAAAAATGAATGCTGACCTTAGCGTAGAAGTGTATGCTTGCCTGTGGAGTATAATTGTTGGCAAAGCAGACCTTGAGCAAAGACAAAGAGGCAAGAACATTTTAATTAACTGATCTAGGCCTGATTTTTGATGTTGGACAAAATCATAGAAGTGCAGTATATTGGAGATGGGAGAGGATCCTTGGAAATCGTTATTTCAAAGATAGGAAACAAAAGCCCATTAAAGTTATATATCCCTACACCAGAACCAGACATTAATTCCACCACTTTTACTATTTATTTATACATTATTTCTCCACACAGTTTGCAAAATAAACTACTTGAGTAGATCTGAAGTAGAATATTCTGGAGGAACAGGAAGTTAAGTCCCACACGGGACCATTGCCCAGAAGTGGTCCTATGCTTTTACACACATAGGACCACGTTAGAGATCTGCCTAACTAAGCTCAGTGCCTTCCCTTTCAGAAGAGGATGATGAAAACTCAGATAGTGAGGGCGGAGACCTGGATAAACAGATGGGCGATCTCAATGGTGAGGAAGCTGACAAACTTGATGAGAGGCTTTGGGGTGATGACGAGGAGGAAGATGAGGAGGAAGAAGACAATAAAACTGAAGAAACAGGACCAGGAATGGATGAGGTAATTAAGATTCCTGCATCCCAAAGTCCTTAGGCCAAGAAGAGGTGCTCTTCCCAACACCTGCCACTCCGTGCTTTTTCTTTTCTTTTTCTCTTTCTTCCATCCTCTTTTACTTTTTTTTCCTCTTAACATATTGTATTTAGAGCTTGACCCAAGTCATCTTGTGTTATGGAGGAAGGAAATAAAGATCTGTGCAGATCCTCTAAGCTGATTCTCCTATCTACCACTGAATTTCTCCAGCTCCCAGTTTAGGGGGATTATAGGGCTGCATATAACACTGTAGTACACTGTAGTACAGAGTGTGATGCATCTAATTATTATACTCACCACTGACACACTAGTATTCTTGCTGCTGTCTGGAAAGATTGGATTCTTCTTCAGATCTGTGGGGTGGAAATTAGTCATATCTAAGGGCTACATTGGGGAGAATTCAACCATGTAAAAGCAGTTTCTTGGATTGAGTATGATTTTGTTTTTTTTCTTCTTTTGATATTTAGGAAGACTCTGAACTTGTTGCTAAAGATGACAACTTGGATGCTGGGAATTTGAACAAAGATAAAAAACAGAAAAATAAGAAAGAAGAAAAGGAAGAAGCAGAATCCAATGAGGAGGGACAAGGCCAAGATAAAATTAATGAACAAATAGATGAGGTAAAAAGGATTTAAAATTGCTCTGTTCCCCTGACTTTAAGACCAAGGCCCCTCAGAGCACTACAACGTTCTTGGGAGTATTTTATGACAGTTTTTCCTATTCATTAATTGCTCTCCCCTTGCTGCATTAAAGAAATGTACAACAAAGGCTCTTAGCAGGACACAAAATACTAATGGTTGGTTACTGACAAGGCCGTCTATATGCTGTTTGGTTTCATGCTGTAGTTTGGAAGCTAAAACCTGTAATTCTTATTTCTTCTCACAAGTTTCTGTTTTGCGATTGAGTAACACAGGGCCTATTATCCTTAGAAATCCTAACAGAAGGTGAAATTTTAAATTCTAACATGAATGGTCTAAAAATATTAAAATACTAAAGTATGCTAATAATTATAGGGAAGGAAAGACACTGTATTATTCTTATGGTGTAGTATAAATAGAGCTAATTTTATGTGCATTAGTGTTTTTTAGTCCTTTTTTCTCCTTGTTCTTTTTATTGCTCAAAGAGAGAATATGATGAAAATGAAGTGGACCCTTACCATGGCAATCAGGAAAAGCTGCCAGAACCTGAGGCTCTGGACCTTCCAGATGACTTGAATCTTGACAGTGAAGACAAGAATGGTAGTGAAGACACAGACAATGAGGAAGCAGAAGGTGCGTCTTTCCTGCAAAGCCAGTTGGAAATCATTGTCATTGACAGCAATAACTGATTTCAGAGAGCTAGCCAAGTGTCACAGCCTATTGATAAGTATTGTTTGATCAGCTCAGTCCCAATTTGAGAAAATTATTGACTTTTTTCTTTGTAGTATTTCTCATGTGAGTAGACCTACAGTTCATAAATCAACAGATTTTGCTGCTATTATTTCTTGTCTTATTTTGGTAATACTGCACCCTGGGGGTGCTTTGCCACACACATTACTCTCTCTCCAAGGACATTACCATGTTGCCATCTTGTGAGTGGATGTAAACATTCTGCAGTCTCGTTATACCCAGACCTCTCATGTAGCCCGGTTATAGTTCTTTGAGGGATATGATGGTATTATTGACTGTCATGTGTTTATTCTAAAATATGAGGTCATTATAATATGGAATAAGACTAAATAATCTAAAGAAAATCACATGACAGTAATCTAGTGTCTCCCTTGCCAATTTTTTAACCTTACTGCTTCCTCTAGGGTGTACTGTCTAGTATTAGTTACAAGCACTTTGTAGGAGGTACCCCCATAATAGAGGGTTCCTAATCATTCTAATTAGCCAGACAGAAAGATGCAAGTTAGCTTCCACTCTAATTTGAATGAGTTATGTACTTAGGAAAAAGGTTTGCATGTGTGTGTATGTGTGTATCATATTGGAACAAAAATTGCTAGTTAGAAAAGAATAAGAGGTACCATTATGTAAAAATTTAATTTTGGAATCTGACTTCAATCCAGGAGTCAGAAACGAAGCAAGCATTGAATAAAGATTAAAATCCACTAAGAGTGTAATAAGCTTAAAATATACAAGCTCATTTGGGCTATTGTTTATGAACTAGGGAGCAATTATCTTAAAAAATTATATACTAAATAAAATAACTGATAAAGTATACAAAAGCTCTTTTAGTAAAAGCTGTCAAATAAAATTGTTTCCATTTGAAGGTAAGTTGTATTTTCTATGTGTGAAAGAATGACATCCACCAATTATCCACAATGATAATTAAGCATCAAGCTGTAATTTTATGTGTTTGGGTTAAAATTTTCCTATTTGGGGTTTTATCAGTTTATGGGTTTTGGTTTTATAGGGTTCTTTTTGATTGATTATTTGTTTGTTTTAAGTGGATTGATTATTTTTAATGAAAAGCACCACCCAAACTATTGTATGTGATATGAGCATATAGTATAGAAACTTCTTGTGTAAACTATCAGATAAGCACTCTGTTGAGAATACTCACTACTGCATTATAAAAGCAGGCTTAGGCAGCACACAGTGAATGGAGCAAACACATATGTAAGAAAATGGATATGGCTATGTTTCAGCAAAACTTGAGTGACAGAAATGTCAGAGCTGGGTATGGTGGTGCACACTTATAATCCCACATGACTCAGGAGGCTGAGGCAGAAGGTCACAAGTTTGAGGCCAGCCTCAGCAACTTAGCAACACCCTGTCTCAAACACCTGGGGGTGTTGCTCAGTAGTAGAGGGCCTTTAGGTTCAATCCCCAGTACCTCAAAAAGCAGAAACAAACATGTAGAGGCCAAATTTGGCAATGGGCTATAGCTTGCGAATCTTTGAGAATAATGATAAAACATTTGCAGAACTACCTCCCAAATTGAGAAATCATAAGTTATCACAATTCTGTGTTAATTTTTTTTAATCTCTTTAGAAGAGAATCCTTTGGAGATCAAAGAAAAACCTATGGATATGGAAGAAGCAGGTCATGAAGCTGAAGAGATGAATGAAGACACTGAGACTGACCAGACTGACCAGAATGATGATGAAAATCAACCCAAGCCTGAGGAAGGCCCCAGTGAAGATGACAAGGTGGGAGAGGAGGAGGAGATGGATACAGAAGCTGATGACCAAGACAAAGGTGCTGCCGAACATCCTGAAGAAAACTCAGAGGAGCAGCCGCAGCCATCTCTGGAGGAAGAAGACACGGAAGCCACTGAGGAAGGTGCAGATAATGGCAGCCCTGTTGACCAAGGTCTCCAGCCTCAGGTATTATGGGTTGTGTGCATTTTCTTATGTAAGAAGTAATAATAATGAGGAGGAGAAAACACTTTATTTTCCCACAAGCATCTCTTTTAGGATACTTCTTCATTATCAGGTGGTACTGCCAAGGATTTTTAAACTTCAGTTTGAAAACTCTCTGATCATTCCCCTCTTTTTAGTCTCTCTCCACAGCAAGCAGTGGGGAGCCTGCTTGCTGCACCGGCTTCTACCTCACGTTCTCCCAGCACATTTAATACTGTGTTTGATTTCTCTGCAGAATTCGGAAGAGGAGGAGAAATCTGACACACAGGAGCAGTTGCCAGAGGCAATGGAGAGGAAAGAGCATACTTCCTGTGGGCAGACTGCTATGGAGAACATACAGAGTGCACAGGCCGTGGAGCTGGCTGGAGTTGCACCTGAAAAGGAGCAGGGGAAAGAGGTGAGAGGCTTTTCTGCTTTATCCAGTTTCCTCCCCTCTCTGAAATTAGGGATCAGTAGCAATAGTTGGTTTATGTATGGTTTTCTGTTGTTTTATTTTGCTGACATCTAAAAGATCATTTCCTATTCTTGGAGAAAATGACTGTATACCTATTTTTATAAATGTCTGTCAGGAAAAAACTCAGAATATTTGCTATAGGCTGTGATTAAATGATATGTCTCATTAAGATCAGGTTCATTTTGCTTTTCAGAAAGCTCCCAGGGAAGGAAAGGTTGAAATTATTCCTTAATACTGCCTCTAATGGTATTTTTTCTTGCTGTTCATTCAGCTTCTAAACATTTCAGTTTAAAAAGCAAAGCACTTCTTCATTCCTTGCCTGGTGGTGACATGTTCTAATATGGCCACAGTTCATTCTGCTGGCCCACTATGGAAAGGACATTAAACATCAAAGGACTTGTTTGTTAGCCTCATTGAGCCCCAGTTTTCTCACCAATAACAGCAGCAATTTTTACTTTTTACATCTACCCACCATTATTCATTAATCACCCATTAGATGGTAAGCATTTTCAATATTTCAGCAAGTCCTCTTAATAGCCCTGTGAGATAGACGATGATGTTCCATTTTCTACATTTTATATTTGAGGAAAATAAGCCTCTGAAGTTAATTAATAACCTCAATGGTGCATAGCTGGTGGGTGATGAAGCCTGGTTTCTAACTGAGGCCTAATCTGTCCTGCCTAGGAGTAAGACATTTTGCTTGTGTTCTTCTTGTACACAAGGAACTAATTAGCCTTGAGAAGCAAAGGAACCTAAGAGGGTAACATAGCTCTGGTCTCAACACTCTTGTTTCTACCCACAGTCTGGGCCTTAGTTATGGGTGAGTTCTGGAACATCCAGGTAGGCACAGGTGACACGCTGACAAAGGAGCATCATGGTAAGAGAATTGTGCTCGGTGCAACATGGTAACCAGTGCTCATAATAATTTCCTCCATCTCATTCTTCTGTGGATTTTCTAGGACCATGGGAATGGAGCCGCAGATGCAAACCAGGCACAAGGTCATGAATCCAACTTCCTTGCCCGGCTGGCCTCCCAGAAACATACCAGGAAAAACACACAGGTCTCTGTCTGCCTTTAACTAAATTTAGGTTAAGGCTGAATACAGAAAAAGATGCTCTAAATGCAATCATTTTTTTAAAAAGCCACCTTCCCCAGTCTCTGCTTTCCAACCAGACATGATGGTAGTCGAGGTGAGCACACCAGGACTGTGGGGTTTTCTCAGTGGGATATCATCACTGGGGTTCCTTTCTTGCACTCCTAGTCCATTGATACTAATCCGCCTAAGCTCAGTGCTATGTGCTACTTTCCAGAACCAACCAGCCCCACTTCATTTCACTCTCCATAGTTTTTTTGCATTTTTTCTAAATGGGGTAAAATTTATGTCTATGAAATTATTATATCAAAACTAGTCCCTTAAAAAAAATCTACATGCTATCTTGTCCCCAAGGGACCCTTCCCAGAGCAAATTAATGCAACCAGTTGGTTGTTTTCAAAAGATATCTTCACATGTAACATATATACAGAAGTATGCATATATGTACATGTTTCTTTGCTTCCTTGACTTTTTTTTCAGATAAGAGTACATCAGATTGTTCTGTATAAGTATATAGAAATCCTGTTCTTTTTAATACATAAATTGAATCCCATTGCTGTTAATTTACCTATGGATGGACATTATGGTTATTTTGAGTCTTTTTGTCAACAGACAAGGTTCTGATGAATTTTCTCTTCCCACAGAGTTTTAAGAGGAAACCTGGGCAGGCTGACAACGAACGCTCCATGGGTGATCACAATGAGCATGTGCATAAAAGGCTGAGAACCGTGGATAATGACAGCCAGGCTGAACAGGAGGCAGCCCAGCCCCAACCTCAGCCCCATGCAGAAGACGCAGACGCATATGAGCACATTAAACAAGGACATGACACATACGATGCACAGACGTATGGTACGGTAAAGGAAGGATTTATCCTTTTTCTCTGAGCTCTCTCTGACTGTGTTTCTGCCAAACAAATAAAGAGGGAGAAGAAATAACTTTTTAAACAAGTTCTAATAAATACAGAATAAGATTTTCTCTAATATAGAAATAATTTGGTTTTGGTACCAAGGTGTTATAATGATCAAGGTTTCTAAGTGTAATGTAAGCCTTCTAACTACACTTACAGTCACATCCTTATCTACACTGATTTCAGGGTTTCTTAGTTCTGGAAATTTTGGGGTAGGTTCCTGCAATGGCAGGACCTATGAACTTATAATATGTGTTTTCTCTATGAAGTGAAAAGAACAGCAGGGAAGATTTCAGCAGAGAATATCTGTCATTCTGATGTCTTGGTGACTTTTCATCGTTGTATCCCTGATAAACTAGTATGGATAATACATGCCCATGAGGGTAGTGCAAAAATGACTGTGGTAGATAACTTTTTACTCTGTCTACCCTTTATTATTAAAATCTATATATTTGGTCCAGTTCCTACCATATGCTGCAATTTAGGCAGGTTCCTCCCATACCTTGGGCAGTGAGACACTGCCTATTAGGGAGACCTATTAAGGTCTCTGCCCCTAATAGGGCAAGACCCCACTGTTGATCTTTGTGAATTTACAATTGTAAATGACTTAGAGATGGCACACGACAGACAGAGAATAGATTCCTGCCCTAGTCTAGTCACAGCCTGGAGAAGGGAACACTATTGTAAAACTTGGGCCCAAGAGGGCCCAGCTAAGTTGTTCAGAAGTCTGTCCCCACTTAAAAAAAAAAAAAAAAAAAAGCTTTTGCTTTGTGTCAAAAGGGTTTTCTGAGCCTCTGCTGTATGATCATGGAATTCCTCAAATAATTTATGAGCTAGGATGTTGTGTAGAGAGAGACAAGAGCACTGAACTAAAGAATTAAAAGGAAGTGACCAAGATTACAGTGCTGAGATTCCCATGTTGGTCTTTGTGCCCCCTTTTATGCTTTTAACCAACTCTTAATAAACTGCAGTTTATAGGCCTATAAGTTTGTAATGGTATATTTCCTTTAGTTGGCCTAACATGCACTCAAACTTTATTCAGGTTTGTTTACTGGTGATAGTAGTCAAAACCAAGTTAGATACCCTGTTGCTGTGGTCACATGTATAATTGTATGGAAGATAGGCGACAGGCAGCTCTATCAATAGGTCAGTAATAAATTAGGCAAAAACAAGTGTCCGAGCCACATAGTTGGTCAGTGACAGAACCAGCATTAGAATTTTGGAAGCTATAAGTGATAGAATCCATAGCCTATTTGTTTGTACTTCATTATGCAAAAACCTAAGCTTTCTATGTTTTCATGCATGCTATTGGCAGATGTGGCTAGCAAGGAGCAGCAGCAGTTTGCAGAAGACTCTGGCAAAGATCAGCAAGATGAAGAAATAGAGGATGCCCTCATGGATACAGAGAAACAGGAAGAACTCCAAACAGCAGACATGGAACAGCTGAAGCCAGAGGAAGTCAAGTTGGGAACCACAACACTTTCTAGTGAGAATTGCTGGTGACCACGCTCTTTCTAAGTTCTCCGACTTGGAGAAATCAGTTCTCTCAGACTGAGTCTAGGCTCGTCTTTTCTGTTTCAAGTTATTCATCCATGGACTAGACTTGCCTATAGTTATTTTACTATATTTTGTTTAGGGCAGAAAGGTAGAAGGGGTGGAGTAGCAGGACACCATCTTTCAAAAAAGACCCCAACCCAGGTGCAGTAGTGCATACCTGTGATCCCAGCACCTTGCAGGGCTGAGGTGGGAGGACTACATATTTAAAGCCAGCCTTGACAACTTAATGAGATTGATTCAATCTTAAAAAAGAGAAAAGGGGTTGTAGCTGAAGGTAAAATGCACCTGAGTTACAATCCCCAGTGCCCACTCTCAAAAAAGAGACCCCAAAGTTTAACAAAATTCTTTTGGTCTTTTTAAAATATATAAAACAGAATGGTGTATTTAACACAGTTGTGATAATTGAGTATATTATAGAAATGTTTTCAATTATGTTGAAGTATGTATTATCATAAAATAGTAAAAGAAACCAAGAGAAGGTAACAATTTCCATTTCATAGGTAACCAAGGTTTCTTACCAGATAGTTTGTTTTAAAAAGACCGCAGATGCATCAACTTAATTTTATCAACAATGGAATAAATACAAATTCTAAAGAAGCTGCCAAATTCAAAAGCTTTTTATGATGCTTCATTCTTGGCCTTTTGATGGTGTTCGACACTGTACACTATTGCCATTACATGACAGTGGGAAAAACAAGCGTTTGTAATTAGATGCCTGGATTCAAATCCATAATTTTACTATGGATTGAGGTATATTTTTAGTTTTGTCTTTGCCTCAATTTCCTCATCTATAAGATGGGGAAAAATGATTTTATTTTAGGTTTTTGTTGATTGGATTGAGCACAGGGCTTCATATGTGCTAGGCAAGCAGTCTACCATTGAGCTATACCCCAACCCTTGCTTCAATTTTTAATAACACACAAGGTTTAAAGAATCATTTTTTTAATATAAGGTTGTTAAGGTAAACTACAGGTTCTACTGTTTACTCTGTAAAGAATAGCTGACTTCAACAGCAGAGTGGGGAGAGGAAAAATTAGTAAGAATTTGGCAGTGGCTGTCTGAAAATGCAAGAATATTTGGAAATGTTGAGTGAATAAATGAGGCTTGATTTATTGATAGGTAACAGAGCAGGCTCAGGCTTTATGCTAAAATGATAAATAAAACTATTCCTTACATTAAAATAGGCCCTGATGAAATGGAAGTAGACGCTCAAACTGTTAAACCAGAGGAACACCGAGACTCCAGGATAGACAGATCCTACAAGGAGAGAGAGAATGAGAAACCAGAGAGAAGCCAAGATTCAACCATTCATACAGCCCATCAGTTTCTTATGGATATAATTTTCCAGGTACTAAAACTCTGACCAGTTGCTGCTTTAGTAATTGTCAAAATAATTTTAAGTTGCATTTAAATCTTTGTCTTTAGAGTTTTGTGGAACATCTGGTTCATGTCCTTAAAAAAATTTTTAGGAATACTATTGGTGTGAGGAGTGTTCCCTAATAAACAGACGATACTGTTTCAACAGTTAATCCCAGGGTCACAGTGCCCTGACTTGTCCATGATGGTGGGTCTGGTTCTTAGCCTTGGCTTGAGTAAGGAATCTTCAGTACAAGTAGCAGTTCATAATGGTTAAGTAACAAGAATGTTTGACTTATCACCTGTATTTAGAAAGAGCCCTTTGAGTTTTTCCCCCCTAACAGTTTGGCTTAATGACAGATTTCTTAAAGACCATTTTTATTATTGATGAATTAAAGAGTATTTGGTTTCTGTGTGGCTGTGGCGGATTTATAAATGTTGAACATTTCCTTTATCCATGTTCTCTAAAAGAATTTAGCATCCTCTCATCGTGCCCTTAAGTTTGCTTAGGTTTTGAGTCTCAGGCATTTGACTGTATGCATTGAGTTCTTAAAACAGGGAGGAAGGCAGCCAGTGATAAGGTGGTGGTTCTTACTATTTCTCTTATTCTTTGTTTTTTCCTTTTAGCCCCTTACAAAAGATGTTAATCAGCTAAGACAGGAGATGGAAAGACAACTAGAAACATGGGAGCCACAGGAATCTGGAAACCCAGGAGAAGTAAGCCACTGGGGTTTGTTTCATTTTCTTTGTACTTTTTTTGTAGGGGGTACCAGGGATTGAACTCGGGGGCATTCAACCACTGAGCCTCATCCCCATTTTGTATTTTATTTAGAGACAGGGTCTCACTGAGTTGCTTAATGCCTCACCATTGAACTCATGATCTTTCTGCCTCAGCCTACATTTCTGAAGTCTAGGTCTATTCATTGTTTTCTGGAACTTTGCTACTACATCTGTAGTATTATTAAAACAGAATCCTTTAACTTCTGTTAATGGCTCTGTAGTAGATGTAACAGTGGTTGAAAGCTAGGCAAAAGTCTATGCTGTGCCATCCTGAGAATAGGCTACCAGATCATTGGTAGCTCTGTGTATTAACCAGGAGTATCATTTTTAGTAACTTTGTATCCTAAATTTCAGTATGTGTATATATTTTAATATTTATTATCATAATACCACATTTGTGTGCAGGAAATAATGCACTGAGTATGTTACCTGAGGGATTTGCACTTATTTGTCACTTTTACTTTGGAACATGGTTCTGAGAACCCATGAATAAGTGGCTAGATCTGCTAGAACAGAATTACTCATTGACATCTGCCTCCTTGTATAAAGGGTTACAATATGAATAAGGCATTGATTTGGTCATGAATTTCTTGTTTCATTCTTTCTCCCCTGGAACTATGAGTCATATTTTTGGTGGCTGGGGAAAGACAACATTTTAAATTTTCATTTATTTATTTGTTTTTTAAAGAGAATTTTTTTTTTAATATTTATTTTTTAGTTCTCAGTGGACACAACATCTTTGTTGGTATGTGGTGCTGAGGATCGAACCCGGGCTGCACGCATGCCAGGCGAGCGCACTACCGCTTGAGCCACATCCCTAGCCCCAAGACAACATTTTTAAGCTATAAATAACTACTGGCTGGGGGAAGCCTTAAAGTGTTTCTGTTAGGAATCAACTTGCATGAACCTTCCCATCACTTAGCTTCATCATGCTATGACTTGGTTGGCTCTGATAGTCAATGGGTAACTTATATTTGTTGTCATTATCCCAGGAGATGGCTGCAGCTGAGATGTGGCAGAATTATCTGATCTTGACTACACCTCTTTCACAACAGTTATGTGAGCAACTTCGTCTCATATTAGAACCTACTCAGGCAGCCAAATTGAAGTAAGTCTTCACAAATCTTCGTGATGCCTGAAAAGATGAGGGCGTCAGCAGTTCTGCACTCAGCACCAAACCATTTATGGTTTTGGATCATAGGCTGCCACTTTTGCTGTGGCAGAGCACCAGCATGGTGCTCCTTACCCCGTTTGCTTTTGTGATCTCTGCCACAGGATTTCTGTGATGTTTGGTATGAAGGCAATTTTTCTTTTCCATTGCTTTGGATGGAAAACGGGCTGAGCCTTTGGTTTTGTTATTCACCTAGATGTGTCCAAAGAAAAGGAAGAAACCAATACTTTGTATTCCGTATAAACTTTTTTTTTCCTATCTTAGCTTTTTTAGAAGGATCTAATTATCACATACATGACCAGCATTTCTGGTGGTAGTCAGTAGTTACTGTTCATTAGTTCTTAATTTACAGTAATGCCTCATTGTGCCAGGTAACTATTGGTTTTAAGGGATTAACATGATTTTTGTTCTTAAAAGAAAATTCTGAGTGATAAGCACTTGTTAACTAGTCTTTGCCCTGCTAAATTTCATAGAGGAGACTATCGAACAGGAAAGCGACTGAACATGCGGAAGGTCATTCCATACATTGCCAGTCAATTTCGGAAAGACAAGATTTGGCTCCGAAGGACCAAGCCCAGTAAACGCCAGTATCAGATTTGTTTAGCTATTGATGACTCTTCTAGTATGGTAGACAACCACACCAAACAGGTAAGGAAGAGAAATACATGACAGTTTTACACCAAACCATGTTCAGTAGGTTACCCAAATAGCAAAAAGAATGTGATGGCTATATTGAGAGTTCAGAAGGGAAATTTCAGGATGTCTCAAATATTGATTCCTTGTTTCTTAACCCTGTTGTCTGGCTACAGAGCAAGTAAACTTGACTTTATTTTCCATAAAATGCAATAATTTACTATTAAGCTACTCTCCCAGAAGCTATTAAGTCTGTATGATATAACAGTACCTATTTCAGAGCTGTAATGTATGTAGAAAACTTAGTTTACTGCTGATTTTACTACCCATAAAGATTCCATAGCACCCACGCAGGAAAAAAAAAATCAGTTTATGGATCATGTTTCACAAAATTACTTTCATTAGATGATATCTAGAACAGACCATTTCTACCAGTGTAATGTACTCTGGGTTTCAGCATTTGTGGAACCAAGGAGGGCCTAAGGCCACCAAAGCCTCGGGTTTTGTTATAAACATGGAAATCTTGATGGAAGAAAAGGTTAGAGGCACTAGTTTAGAGGATTTCTTATTCTAAGCCCTTTACTTATTTCACAGCTTGCATTTGAATCATTGGCTGTGATTGGAAGTGCTCTAACCCTTCTAGAAGTGGGTCAGATTGCCGTGTGCAGGTAAGGTTGCCTTTTAATCCCATTGGAAAACCCTTTTCGTAACCTTGTCATTTTGATCACATGACAAAATAACTCCCATTGTATTTGGGTTTTTCTCCCCCAAGTTTTGGAGAGACGGTAAAGCTATTACACCCATTCCATGAGCAGTTCAGTGATTACTCCGGGTCCCAGATTCTACGGCTATGCAAATTCCAACAAAAGAAAACCAAGATTGCTCAGGTATGTGCCTGAAGTCTTTCACATAGTTATTCTTAAGCCGATATTGGAGGTGTATAATTTTTAGGAGCTCACTTCCCCCAATTAGCATTCAGGATAGGTAAAATTGACAATACAAAATAATCCTAAATTTCAGTCTGTACCACTAGAATAGAACCTTCCTTGACATAAACCAAGGTATGACTTCTTTTACTCAGTTCCTTAAGATTAGCACCATTGGTTTATCAGTTCTCCATTTTTGGGGTAGTTTGGAACATTTTAAAAAAGTTAACTTATCATTCCATACCCTGTCCAGTGGGTCAAGGCCTATTCACTCTCATGTAGCCTAAAGAAGAAATGAGATAAAGCCAGTGATTTGCTCAGAATGACAAAATACAGGGGTAATATTTCTGTGGGGGTGGCGGGGCATTCATATTATTGACTTCCCTTTGGGTGTCTTCCCAGAACACTAGTGGAGAGACTCACCAGTGATGCACATCTTGCTTATACTTGAATGCCTCTATGAACGGGTAATGCTAGGCCACACAAGGTCCATCTTTCCTTTAGGTGGCTAGAAGGGACAATTTGATTGCCTTTTGGGCCTAGGATCATTATCTGATAATTACTTCAATGTTGTCTAACAATGAAAGGGAGGTTAAGTAGTTTTCTTTTGGAGGCACTAAGATTTAAACCCAGATGCTTGGGCATGCAGGGCAATTGCTGATTCTTTTATGTCTGGTTTAGTTTCTAGAGTCTGTAGCCAACATGTTTGCAGCTGCTCAGCAACTCTCACAAAACATCAGTCCAGGTGAGCTGCATTCTTTGTTAACAAAAAGCCTTTTCTGTTTTTATCTCACTGTACTTGTCACCATCTTTTAAAGGTGATTTGGGCACACTCTTCTAGTGGCCTACTCAGCATTGTCATCCTTATTAACATGGACTTTAATTTTAATGTGTTGTTCTACAATGGGAGATATTCTAAATTTGACATTCTCTTAAATACCACTGGGAAATTTAGTCATACTAAAAGCAGCTCAGTATATCTTGTCTTTCCCAAGTAAACGATCTAATCAAAGGCCCCTTTTATTTGTCCTCGGGATTCATCAGATGTTTGGTTTTAATAGTACATGGAATACTTAGGAAGTTGTTAAAAATGATTTTTATTCTTCTCGTTCTACAGAAACTGCACAACTTCTCCTAATAGTCTCTGACGGACGAGGTCTTTTTCTTGAGGGCAAAGAAAGGGTCTTGGCAGCAGTTCAGGCTGCCCAGAATGCTAACATCTTTATCATTTTTGTTGTGTTGGACAATCCCAGTTCTCGGGTGAGTAACTACTGAAAGCCTCATTTTTTAGAGAGAACAGTTTGAAAGGAATTCCTTTATCTGAAATATGGCTTGGGTCACTCCATCATATTGAATTCCTTGCATTCACAGCATTCTGTGTACCTTTATGTTTTTTAAATTATTCTTCCTGACAGTGAAGGTTATACATAGAATCTAGTGCAGCTTTTGTCTCTAGAGTTAGCCAGGTTTCTGTTACATAGGAACTGAAAGAACCATAGGGAGAACACTGGGCACCCTGAAATGCAAGGTTCTCAAGAGAAATGACTGAAAAGATTTCATGTAGAGGGGTAATGTCAGAACTGTAAAAACCTGGTGCTTCTTGCTAAGTTGTTAAAGATGTCCTCAAATTTGCCTCAGGCTTCCTAAAAGCTGGGATTACTGGTATGCTTGTCTACATGTTGATGAATATGTTCTTTGGTCTAAAACTGTAGCTTTTTGAAGGTAGGTTTCAAGATATTTTCTTGTGTATTTTTAAAACAGTCTTAAATATGACTCCATCCTCTGGTTCAGAACTGCCCTCGTATACAACAGCTACCTCAGCCTTGATAATGGGCAACTCTTTTCTAGGGTAAACACTCACATTAAAGCCTTGGTAGCAAGATTTAGTGGGAATTATTCCAAGTAGAGAATGGAGATATCATTATAAGGAAAGCATACTTTGTTTACCCCTTCCTCAGTGTCAATCTCCCAGAAAGAAATCTATCTCACCCTTGAGGGTAGTTCTAAAAATCGTCAACAGAAGAGCTATCCAAGGATGCTGAGTTTTTTGCTTTTCCTTTTAAATGTCTTGACAGGATTCTATCTTGGACATTAAAGTACCAATATTTAAAGGACCTGGAGAGATGCCTGAAATCCGATCATACATGGAAGAGTTCCCTTTCCCATTCTATATCATCCTTCGAGATGTGAATGCTCTTCCTGAGACACTCAGTGATGCCCTCAGACAGTGGTTTGAGTTGGTGACTGCCTCTGATCACCCTTAGAACAGAAAAAGCTGTCCCAAGCGAAACTGTTTGAATCATGGTCAGAATATTGCAAATCTTACCTGATGCTCCCTTTTGGATAACTGTTTCTGAAATTATCCCTCTAAAATACATTGTTTTGATTTTTAAAATCCACCCAACGGCTACAAAACATAATAAACCTGGGACAGAGAAGGAACAAACATAAGCGGCAGGGCTCCGGTCTCATAACTGAGGAGGCCATCCCCTCCCTGGATCCAGCTACCCGTTTTCCCCTTGCAGAAACATTTCTTGAGATGCTGTCAGGAATGAACTGTGGACCCTTTGGCCCTACTTTAAGTTCTGCCTTGGTGAACCTAAAGGCTGAGATGCATACAGTTTTATGCAGAGCCTGACCGCACAATAAACATGGTAAGAAAATGCACAAAGAACTCCTCTTAGAAGATAGGAAGCCCACGTAATCGACATATATAAGTAAAAATGAAGTGGCTTTTCAGTGTCCTCACATTTGCTGCTTCCAGAGACTATGCAATAACAAAGATAATTTCCCCTTGATTTCATTCTCTCAGTGCCATAGTTCTATTTGTTATAGTAATTTATTTTAGTTTTTATTTTTTTCCCTTAATAGTTTAGGAGAAGAATCATTCCTCCCACTGCTTTCAAGCTAGACTGAGCCAGTCTCATTCTGGAAAAGAAATGCTATGTCCACAGAATTAAGCAGCTACATCTACTTTTTTTCCCCCCAGTTAAAATACACCATTGGTTTTTCTTTGGCCAGAAAGCAGTGATGTTTGAATACTTGAAACTGTGAGCTGTATTCTATTTAATGTTCTTTTGTAGGCAACATGCTATGACATAATCATCTCTCTCCATGTCTTTAAGTTACACTGTGAAGTCTGCCACCCTTTTAAGTGGTGGTCATTAAACAGATTGCTTGTTTAACCAAATGTCCTAAAGCATGTATCAAGTTATATCATTTTTTATTCTTGAAAGCTATGCAGTTTATATTCTCGAAAGCTATTAAAATAATACAACATTGTTGAGATATGTTGTGATTCCCCACACACATTCCTGTGGATTGAACCCAAGGATGCTCTATCACTGACCTAGCTATAGCCTCGGCCCTTCTTAGTGAAACCCTTGTCTTAAAATGAAGCAACTTAAGCTGATTGGCCTTGAACTTGGCATTCTCCTGCCCAAGTAACTGGTATTACAGATGTATACCATCATCCCTGGCCTAATTTGTAATCAGTGGAATATGACAGACAAATTCAAAATATGTGCTGGAGGACTGGTCTTGTCTGCTGAGCACATTTATACCACATTAACATGATCCCACAACTTTACTCCCATGTCTATGGGTGAGTTGGCAGAACCACACACTGACTCAAAGATTCTGCTTCATAATGACACACACCTCTTCCACTCATACTTCACTGGCCAAAGCCCTCTATGGGACAGGAAGTTTAATATTCCCAGTTGGGTCTGATAGGGAAAGACAGCTGCACTGTTATATTTACCTTTAATCAGCAGGTGTAAGATACAGCTCCCCCACTGCTGTGCTCAAAATGATTCTCTTGGCCCTGGGACAGAAGGAATTCTGGTATCAGGTCCCCAAGAATGCTATTTTCAATACATGGGGAAAAAGCAATATCGCAAACTGATGGGGTATAAGGGTTGTGGACCCAGGATTAGAAGCCTCATAGATTCATGAGCAAGGCATTGAGAGTCTGGGCTACTATTAGGACTTACAGGAGTGATGACAAATGAAACTACCACATGACTGCTGACAGGGCTACTATTTGTGCCCTGCTACTCCCTCTTCCTTCTCCTACTTTCCATCCCCAAATGCCCAGTCTCCTTGATCAAAAAGGCAAATTCTGACATTTGAGGAATTGGAACACAAATGCTCTATATGCTCTTAATAATCTAAAGACACTTTGTCACTCCTATAGCTCAACCATTATCTAAGCAAAAGGCCTGCAAAGGTTTCTATCCAGGGGTCCAACAAGGCTACTCTGGTATACTTAATTAACATTGTGGTTCACTTAATGACAGGGATACATTCTGAGAAATGCAGCACTAGGCATTTTCATTGTGTAAGTACATTCCATGTTAAAGAACCAACTAAGACAGCTATCATGTCACTAGGCAATAATAGAATCATCACCATGACTTACTCAGATGTCTGCTGGAACTCTAGTTGGGTGATAAACTCTTCAAATGCAACATGTTCAAAATGTCACTATGATTCTAGCACAAATCTGTTCTAAAATCCCCCTTCTATGTTAACTGCTCCAGCTACCACTGTTTACAAATGTGGAGTTTGGTCTGTACTTGGGCTTTACTTCCCTTTCTATCTCCATCCAAATCCAAAATTAATAATCTGTCAAGTATAACTTCTGGATATTTATAACTATCCTATTTCTCTCCCCCATGCAATTCACTGCAGATGGAGCTCTTAATCTCTAACCTGGACTACTTCAATGATAACTCAAATTTGTCTTTGTTTGCTTCACTTCATTCACTGACAACAACCAAGGATCTTTCTAAAATCTCTACCCAAAAGTCCCTTCAGATCTTCCTATTGTGCAGAGGACACTTGGAGTTTCTTACTACAACCTATGAGGTTCTTCCCTGACTCTCCTGTTCATTCCCTCCCTGCAGCCTTACCATTGACCTAGTCACAGAAAATGAAAGGTCTTGCAATCTACCAGTGTTCCATGAGTTGTCTGGAATCTTATCTACTTTGACATTCTGACAACCACCTACCTCAGATAACTCCTCCAGAAAGAATAACCTCCATGGTATGAACTTCAAGTCTTTGAAGACAGTGTGCCTAGCTTATGACAGTATTACCTGTTTCGAAGGTGTTTCTGGAAGCAAAGAAGAGTGTAAAAATGTTCTCACATTAATTAACTACAAGAACCTAAAGAAGATTTGGAGAGAAATTATAGAAAACATTTGTCAAGGTCATACTGAACACCAATAATAGATTCTTACAAGAATCTATTACAGTGTCCCGTTGTAACAAAACATGCCAAAAAAAATTTTAAAAAACATACTAGTCCAAGACAACAGCCTAAACAGATCCTCAGACTGTAAATATGTACTATATGGTCAAAAATGCACCACAATGCTCCAGGAAGATAATTATTTAATAAATGGTGTTAAAATTCTAGCTTAGTGGGGCTGGGATTGTGGCTCAGTGGTAGGGTATTTGCAAGAATTAAGAAAATAAAATAGTTACAAAGTCTCAAATGGGAAGAGACAAAACAAGCCTCAAAGGAAATAAAATACAAATAGTGTAGATATAAAGCTTAAGGATATAAACCATGAAAAACTAGAATAAAAGTCCTAATCAGCATAAATGTGCCTAAATCATGCACAAAAATCAGTAAAAAAAAAAATAAAATAAAAGTGGCTAGGAGTATTTAGTTGCCCTAGTACTTGAAAAGCTAGATCTATAATAAGTTGTTATACTGTTCATTTGTTAGGACAAAATTTGAAAAATATACCACAGCAATGTGGTCATGAGGTTATTAGCATCACTCACAATGCCAACTAAACTAAGACAGCTAAGGATTAGACTTCTTGTATGTGCCAGGGCCTCTTAGAACATTGCTATGATACAACTCTGAGGTGGATGCTGTATTTCATTTTACACTTCACAGAAAAGGAAACAGGCCAGGAGAAATAGCCACACACAGCTAGGAAAAGGGAACTCATGGATTCCAACAGGTGACTCACTGGAGTGCTCTGTAAATGGGTTAACTGGTTATTTTTGGTTGTACTTTAATTCACTATTTGGAAAACATGGCAAAAATGCCACAAACTAAGGATGTGTTATGGGGATGAGAATTAGGAGAAATAGTTTGAAGTGTAGGAGGATATTCAGTTCCTCCTCATTATTGACAGGAGGCAAAGAAAAAAAAACGGCTTAAAGTCTCAATGGGACAAACATTTAAAACTCCTGTTACACTGTTACAAATAATGATGAAGGCCACTACAGGAAAAAACTTAAAAAAAAAATGAAAACGAGAAAAACTGCAGGATGCAAATGCTTAAATAAGTAACATCCTAAAATACTAAATATGTTCTTCCCTTCCAAAGGAAAAAACAAAAACCTTAGCTTCCATTAATGAAGCCCGTTGTTGCTGAACTTATTGCCGTTTTCCTTAAAAATAAAATTTTAATAGAAGAAAAAAGTTTGCTGCTGCTGAGGGTCAAACCCAGGGCCTTGTGCATGCAAGGCAAGCACTGTACCAACTGAGCTATATCCCCAGCCCCCATTGATAAATTCTTAGATGCATACGGTGCCACATGCCTTATTTCGTTATTACAACCACCTTATAATACAAACACTATTACCCTATTCAAATAATGAGCAAACTCGACTAAGACCGGTTAAATACCTAGCCCAGGCTACAGACGCAATAAACTTCAAACTCCTGGGCTTCCCTCCCAAACGCCTGACTTCGGGGTAGGAACACAAATCCACAAGCGTCTCCCAGGAAACGGAGCTCGCTCCGCCCCCTAACCATTCCCTCACTTCCGTCCTGCGCACTGAGACTCCAAGAGGAACACGTTCTGAGATGGCCGCTTCCCGGTTGCCTCCAGCAACGCTGACGCTAAAGCAGGTACCGATGTTCTCTCTTACCCAGGTCTACACGTAATGGTATGAGCTGCTCGATTTTCTACTTTCCCCAGGCCAACCGGGCGGGTCCGCGGGGTTCCGACGCTGCACGCGCACGCCAGTGATTGGCCCCAGCGGTTGGAGGCGGGGCTTCCCCCAGGGTTGGGGAGGGAGCAAACCGGTAGGCGCTTCCTTTTCAGGGACCGCAGAAAAGCTCGCTCTGTTGGTAGTACCGAACCATGGTTAAGGGGGAAAAAAAAATCCGAAAGAATTTGGACAACTGCATTAAATTTAGAAAAAGTGCTATTAATGTTACAGTTTGTAGGTACCCGGCAACCCTTTTTATACCCATAAAGGTGGTCAACTCTTGATTTTTAAAGGTTCTTAAGTTTTACAAAAGAGTCAACAAATGACCCACGTGAACCTATTGCCGTTTTCCTTAAAAATAAAATTAAAATAGAGAATAAAAAGTTTTTCTTTGCTATCTTCAAAACTGAGAACCTGGGGTCGTGGCTGTGGCTTAGTGGTAGAACGTTTGCCTAGCACATGTGAGGCACTGGGTTCGATCCTCAGCACCACATAAAAATAAAGGTATTGTGCCCATCTGCAACTAAGAATTTTTTTTTTTAATTGAAAACTAAAAGGACATCGTCTGGTTACAGCTGGTTTGCCAAAGTAAAACTGGCTATCATAATTGTCATTTCTCCCCCCACGTACAGTTCATGAGAAGGCAACAAGTTCTCATGCTCTACAGAAGGATTTTGCGAGCAATTCAGCAAGTATCAAACAATTCTGATCGCAAGTACCTGAAGGACTGGGCAAGGGAAGAATTCAAAAGAAACAAAAGTGCCACTGAAGAGGTGAGAATAGATCATGGTGAGGGCAGTCCCAGACTCTTGTATTAAGTGACCAGTTTTTTTAAAGTTTAGCAGGCATTTTGGAATATAAATATCACCAAGATGGTATATCTTGATCATTGCTTATAGTGGTACTAATTTTCCAAATTATACTTTAAAATATCTGTATCTATACAGTTGCAGCACCTGGTTTTTATGCTGTACCACATAGCTTTTAATTTTCCTAATATTCAACAGTTCCCATTAATGACAGTTTGTTTTTTGGGTTTTTTTGTTTTGTTTTGTTTTGTCATTTGGAGAATCTTTTTGTATGGTGCCAACTCACAGCCTTGTGCATGCTAAGCTCACACTCCACCACTGAACTACATTCCCAGCCCACCACTATAGGTTCTTGAACTTAACAAAATGGTGAGATTGTACCTTGTTTAAGCAGGTTAAGTGATCATCAGATTTCCCTTTTTTCTACAGGATGCAATCCGGATGATGATTACTCAAGGCACTATGCAGCTAAAGGAGTTAGAAAAAACACTTGCTTTAGCAAAATCTTAACTATAGCATTATTCTGAAGGATCTTCAAATCTCCGTGTAATTTGTTGAGCTTAGGCTTAACAATATTCAGCTCAAAGCCAAGTCAAACTGTATGTACAGTACTTGAGCAAAATATCAAGATAGAAATGTTGTGTTATAGAGAGCAGAGAAAATCACATTGAAGTGATTGCCTCAGGACTGAAAAATACACTTGAGTTTTAAAAATGTTTCTGGATGTGTCTGCAGTTATTTAAGAAGCAAACCCCATTTCAACATGCCAGTTAATACATGAAAATAAGCTCAACACACTCATAAGGAAAGTGCAAATCAAAAACCTAATGAGAGAGCAGTTCATTTCCACTACTGTAGCTATAATTAAAAAGGGAAATAATAAATGTCAACATGTGGAGAACTTGGAACACTCCCACATTGCAGGTGGGAATGTAAACTATCTGCAACCACTTTAGTAAAACAGACCATCCCCCTCCTCAAACCATAACATGGAGTTACCATGATTTAGCAGTTCTCCTAGGTCATAATCAAGAGAATGAAACCGTGCACCTATAAGAAATATGTACATGAGTGCACATAGCAGCACTAATGATGATAGCCAAGAAGTAGGAAAACAAATATCAGTTAATATATAAAATTTAGTATTTTCATACAAGATATTATTTGGCAATAAAAAGAAATGAAGGACTGATTCATAATATACATGGGTGAACTTTGATAACATTGTTAAAGAAGCCAGTCACAAAAAATTGTATCATATGGATTTGTTTATGTGAAATGTCCAGGTTGTTCTGCCTAGGGCCATGGGTAAAATGGAAAAGTAGCTGGTGAATGGGTGTGATATTTCTTTGGGGGGTTATGAAAATGTCCTACAGTTAGATTATGGTGCTAGTTGTACAACTCTGAATAAACTATGAATATGCTCAAATGCATTCTAAATATACAGTATATGAATTAGATCTCAAGCTGTTAAATAGCATTAGATGCAGGACTAGAGGCATACTAACCCCAGGAGATACTCTGGAATTTTCTTGAAAAATCCTTCTGTATAAACCTTCAAGATTGTTGGGGTATGTTCTTCAGATGTGTCATAGTTTGGTAGTCAAAGAACTCTCTAAAAAGACCACTGGGAATCTGGATCTTTGTTGAAAAGAAAAGAAAAAGAATTTATTGAACACACTGAAACACCAAGAGGAGGAAAGATTTTAGGCAACTTCTGGATGAAATGTCCATAATTGCCTTTTAACATCCACACAGAAGGATATAAATCATTAAGGAATATCCTTGGTGCATTAGAATCTTCTCCTGTAACAGGAAAAATTTAAGAAACAAATATATTATAGGCTGAGGATATAGCTCAGTGATAGAGTGCTTACTTAGCATGTCCAAGGCCCTAAGTTTAATCCCCTTAACTGAAAGAGAACTATATCCCCAAAGTTGACTTCAGGACACTTTTGAAAGAGGTTTAGTTTATAACATACAATTAATTTAGTGAAAGATTCTGGAATTGCCAGTCTACAAACTGAAGTCCTCCATTCAACAGAACAAAACTAAGAAGTGAATCAAAAATATGACCAGCACCTGAAAGATGTAGACAGAATTTCACCAGGTGATGCCAGTATTGGACTATATGCCAGAAGAGAGATGTGAACTAATGGTACATATCTTGCCAAGGTCCACCCCCACTTCCTAGAGCTTCAGAGTCCACAAAATATTTCTGAAATACCCTTCCACAGAGGTGATCTACTGATTCAAAAAGCTTGCCTGAGCCAATAGGTATATCAACCTGTTGCAAAACCATCTGATATACAAAAGCATTTGTGAAGAGTTTCTGTACAGAGAACAAATTGGAAATAATTTGTGTGACATGGTTGACATACATAGCAGATATAGGCACTCTCAAATCCTGGAAATTTAAAAAAGTCACACAGTGTTAAAGTCTGACTTTTGATGATACTCTTCCTAAGGATGTGCATGCAGAATACTTTTAACACTTGTGGTTTAAATTTGCAAATTGGAAATTAATATTAGACTCCAAGAAAATCTGGGGTTTTGGCAGTACTCACCATTGAATCCAGGGACTCTGCCAATGAGTTCCATCCCCAGGCTGTTTTATTTTGATAGTCTCACCAGGTTGCCCAGGCTGACCTTCAACTTGTGATTCTTCTGCCTTAGCCTACCAAGTCACTGGGATTACAGATGTGTACCACCACTCTGGTTTGATTTTATATTAAAGCAGATAAAACAACTGGAAATTGAATTCTTATTTTCCAGAGGCCAAGATTAACTAACATCCATCCTTTTACTTACCTTTATCTCTAAAGAACAGTTCTTTTCCTTTGTGCACTTAAGTCCTTTATCCCATCTGTATTATTGGCCAACTCTTGCTGTTTAGCCTAAGAGGAGATTCACTTAGCAGTTTCTTCTCAAGTATGAAACCACAAAGATTTTGGCCAGAATAGAATTGCTGGTGACACATCATGAAGTGATCTTTATCAGTATTCTGGATAAATCTTTCTGGGTGTCTTCTATAAACTGTACTTCTGTGTGAAGATTAAATTTTCCTTCCTAAATTTTAAGAAGTTTGAATTGGGCAAGGTTGTGCACACCTGTAATCCCAGTTATTCAGGAAGTTAAGGCAGGAGGATCATAAGTTCAAAGCCAGCCTCAGCAATGGCAAAGTGCTAAGCAACTCAGTGAGACCCTGTCTCTAGGTAAAATACAAAATAGGGCTGGGAATGTGGCTCAGTGGTTGAGTACTTGAGTTCAATCCCCAGTACCAAAAAGAAAAAAGGCCAGCCAGGGCAAGATGGTGAGATCTTGTCTCAAAGTTTAAAAATTCAAGGAGGCTGAGAGTGTACTTCAGTGGTATAATGCTTGCCTAGTATGTGTGAGACCCTGGATTCAACCCCCAATGGGGAGATGGGGGAGGTTTAAACATTTAACCTATAATAAACCAATCCTATTTAAAAAGTACAAAAGCTTTGTAGCATAAGAGAAGTGGTTAAGGCCATTTTGTAAGTTTGCCCTTATAAATTAAATTCATGGCACAAGCATTGCTATGTGTATGCCTGTAGACACACAAGTGACTTTCCAGTAACTGAGGAAAGCAAAACATATTCTCTGCTGTGTGAATTATTGCAGTCAAGCCAGCAGACACTCTTGGGAGAGGCAGAGACCCATCCCTCCTGTCTCTATTATAAAATAGCTTAAAAGAAAAGCAAAGCAGCCCAAACCTACCTTTTAAAAAACGAATTGTGTAGAAATTCCCAAAGTGGATCAAAAACATTGTCATTGGAAAACTAAAATCACCACAGGTTATTTCCTTGCTTGAATCAGGCTTTTAGGAAATTAGGATTAAATTTGCTATTTTGTTTACTGAGTAAATCACTCCATGTATATTATTGTCTTTTGCCTAATGTATTTAAGTTAATACACACTTGAGTGTTTCCCCTTAAAAATGACAAGTTTTATAATAAAAGTTCCTCTAAAAGACCATTGTTTTTTAAACTGGTCTGTCTTTTAAATTTTATGATTGGCTATTACAATCTTAATTTCACATGAAGAAATGTATTTAACTTTTAGGAACAGTTTATCAAAAGGTGTAACATCTTGGTTTGCATGTTATGTAATTCTACAAATGTTTTATTCTTCCCCTTTGTTCACTATTTTCCAAATGGTCAACAGTTGTTTTAAACACTTAAGATTACAGAGAAATCTTAACATGTAGTTTCGTTTTGATGCAGTACAGCTGATCTTGACTTTAAAGCAGATGTAATTGCTCTAATTTATCCTTTTATAGACACAAGGTAAAGTGTGGCTAGGTAAAGGCACTCTTTCAAGAATCATAAAATTAGTCAATCACAACAAATGACAATAAAGGTAGTCATGCTTTTCATTTTTTAAATAAGGAATTTAGGATCTATAGAAGTAAAAACTATGTTTAACGCTTGGAGGAGAAAAATTCAAGATGATAAAAATATTAAGACAACCTGCCTCTCAAGTATGTCAACATATGACTCAAGAAAGGATATTGACATGAAACACCACTTCCTTTATTTTGGACTCCCAAAATCAAAAGTGAGATTAAAACTAATATATTAATATGTTTAATCTATTAGATATTTAGTATACTCAATGCAGTAATGCACTAACAAACTTTAAGAACTACTATTATATAACTTTTGTTTTAAATCATTTTTTCCCATAGTGACTGAAAGTTTTAACCTTAGTTTGAAACGTAACACTTTATAGCCTGTCATGTAGGTGAACAAAATACAGTTGAGGTATTTATTCATTTTAGCAGATAGCACGGAGGGAATGTTTTTTAAGTACACACCAGATCTGCATTTAAGTTTTTGTCAAGGCTAAAGAACAAAAATAGGCCTAACTCAGTGAAAGAAAAGCGCCATTGCATTGATGTTGTCATTCCTGTGGGTTTTAGAGGCTGACTGGTCTGTTCGCTTGGGAGAGGCAGAGACCCATCCCTCCTATCTCTATTATAAAATAGCTTAAAGAAGAAAAGCAGCCCAAACCTTCCTTTTAAAAAACAAATTGTGTAGCAAGTCCCAAAGAGGATAAAAAAAACATTGTCATTGGAAAACTAAAATCACCACAGGTTATTTCCTTGCTTGAATCAGGCTTCCTTGCCTCCCTTGATTTTCTTCCACAACAGTTTCATCTGCCAGCTAGGTCCAGCCAGACTAGATCCACTTGACCCTTCTCATTCCTCCCTAGACTAACTACAAACAAAAATACCCAGTTCACAGTGATAAGTTGCCTGCTTCTGATGGGTGGGAGGAATATAATGGAAACACTCCCTCCCATCAAGGCATTCTATGGTCTAGACAGATTTGATAGATCAATTAAAATTTGTTTTCAGCATTTCTCAACAAGGATACCTTTTAATAGGGTGTGTGTGTTTGTGTGTGTGTGTGTGGCTGGGGATGGAATCCAGGGCCTTGTGCACATGAGGCAAGCACTCTAGCAACTGAGCTATATCCCCAGCCCTGATTGGAAATATTTTTATGAGAGAATGCCTCCTGTTTGGAGCATAATTTCTTGAGCTGTTCAGGACTTCATCTCTGCTTTGAGTGTTAGGCAATTCCCAGTATATGGGTGTATATTGAGGAATGAATAGTGATATCTTGTTGCAAATAGATTTAGAAAACTGAAGGTACCATCTAGCTGTACAAGTCTGACTCTGCATTAGAAACAAATAGGGAATTAAGGGGAGAGCCTTCCTAGGAATAGTTCACAGGAATCTGGGGGCTGCAGGGAAGAACTGCAGACAAGCTCTCACACACAGGAAATCAACTTGGAATAATATCCAGTTCATTCTGTATTCAGGTTACATAACAGTGGCACATATCTACTGAATTACTTTTCTTTTTTTTAAAGGAATGTTTATATCCTTGGAATGTCACTCTAAGGGGAAAAAAATAAAAAATAAAAGTCCCCCCCCACCAGAGTGTTACATGCTAAAAAGTCACTATCTTCTTTTTGGCTCAATGAGCAACATTTTATTCATAATTATGTCCAACAGTTACCAGGTTCCTATGGTTATAGAAATGAAGTTTCAATGCACATGAAGAATTTTGAGGAGATGCATATAATTCTTTATTCCCAGGGACAGAGCTTGGAAGAGAGTTGAATCCAAAGTTTCAACATAACCAGGCTACTTTTACAACTTTATTTCTGTGTTTATATTTCATTATGTAGCAAAAGTAAAGTCTTCAGGGCTCCATGAAGCTAGGGAGTAGTGGTGTCTAAATCAAGTTACTGAATTATTTGCCTTCACATTATCACTGCAAAACAATAGAAAGTATCTGAGGTTCTTCAATGACAGAACTCAATTCAAAATGAAATACTTTCAAAAAATTTTCTTATTCCTACAAAATGTACACCAAAAATCTCAAATTCAGAAAGGTATTCTAAGGTAACTGGGTTTTATCATGTATAGGTTGAAGTTTCCAATAATTGTTATAGGAATGTTTTTTCCATTAATCAGCTGACTGATTAATCAACCGTTTTGGCTGAAAATATAAAAAATGATCAAATGATATGAACTTTACTCATTCAAGTTCATTATTAAACATTCTCAATGCTATTAGCCAATTACTGAGTATTTAAATAAACTCTTTTCAAGAATTTTAAGATGTATCAGATCTTATGACACCATGAAAATCTCTTCCCACAAAAATCCTCAAGATCTGATAAATTTTCACCTAGTTAAAACATCAACATTTTGGGAATTACAAATTTGAGAAAGGAGGTTTTGCACATCACAGAGTTACAACTCTTACATAAAAGACACTCCTTTCTAGGCACAGCAGGTGGTTGACATTTATATGAATGACTACTTGAGTTCATAAGAGTTTTTTTTTTTTTTCCCACTTTTGAACTTTAGGGTTTAGGTTTACACATCATTCCATTTCTTAGTGGGGCTGAATTAATCTGAGCTTTTGAACTTCAAATGAACCTGGACTGAGGTTTAGTGTTTATAATGTAACATGACACTAAGCAAGCCCCCCCCCCTGGTTTCAGGTTAATTGTTGAAGACTTCATATCTTCAGGGCATAGGAAGCATATGTCTGGCACACTTCAGAAATTATTGGGGTTTTTTTTTTGTTTGTTTGTTTTTAAAGGCAAGTCTGCTATGTGCACAAAAATCAACTCCACAGGCATAGCTATTCCGTTGTTGCAAAACTGGAAATTCTCAAGAATCCTCTCTTGTTCTACCTTCCAGGTCCTAACTTTCTTTCTGCACTTTAGTCCTTAGTTTAGCAAGTTCCTCTTCTAAACTTTTTATGTGTTCCTTCAGTGTGGCCTTGTCTTGCTGGGCTTTCTGATTGGCTTGGCTTCGTGCTTCTTCAATCTTCCTCTCATACCATTTTTCCATCTGGGTAGAAACAGCCTCAAAAAAATACTGGGTAAGCTCCAGGGCTTGGGAGGTGTCTCGAATGTGGGGGGCAGTCAGTTCACTCCCTGCAGCTGGTGGCTGCTGCCCACAGTGGGTGCTAGGTGCTGGTTGCTGGACTCGATGCCTCATCTGCCCACTTTTCCCAGACTTTTTGGTTTGAGTGCCTCTGTTGACGCAAGGCCCAGCCTGCTGATCACATCTGGCTGCCTCATTCAGGGGTAGCAGTGCTGTCTGGACCTTGGCATTCCTCAGCCGGGAGCCTGCACAGTCAGAGGAAGATAGCTCCTGCTGGAGTCTGTGAGCAACAGTGGAATTGAGGGCCTTTTCCTTGGGCCTGACCACCTGAGAGGAACTGTCAGAAGCTGCTGCTGGACCTGCAGTCACCACTGATTGATCCACACCTGGTTTTAGAAGGAAAGAAACATCAGAGCAAACCCACATTCAACAGACGCATGGCAGTGTGATAGCATCTGTTTGAGAGTCCTGGAAATCCTGAAACCACAAGTCTTCTCAGTCCACACCCATCACATGCAACTTCTCTGTGGTTTTGTTTTCATGTTTTTGTCCCTCCCTTCCACCTGTCTCCCCTGATTATCAGTTTGGCTTATGAGGACTTTTGTGGATTCTTGATAGCCACAATGGTGGCATCCAGTTTTAAAATTTGCTGGCCTTGCCTTTAGCATCTTCTCAATCTACCCAAGAACGCTCTGGGTTTCATTTCCTGATGCCTAATGATGACAGTTCACTAAGCATCTCAGAACAGAAAGGGCATTTTCTATGAGAATATTCCCCTTCTCCAATTTCTGGGCCATAAAATCAAAGTACCAGTTCCTTAGCCCAAGTTCCAATTCCAAAACTGGTCCTCTTCCCAAAAGCTCCATAATAAGCCACATAATAAGCTCCATGACTACTCCTGGCATAAAAAATTTGCCCATGATATTTCCTAGTATGTCCGCACAAAGACAAAACCACAGTCCCAGACATGACTATGGTAACACAAAACATTGGGCTTCCCAAAGGCCCCCCAATGAGGCCTAATTACCAGACACTGAGTGACCTCAAAATTTTTGAGTATTACACTATTTAATGTAAAGGTGTTTTGCTTGGAGCACCTATTATCTATTACCTGAGGAAAGTTCAACACATGAACTACTGTTTAATAAGGCTTTGTATAGTTGGACAGAGGCAAAAAAAAAAAAAGTCAAGGAGAAGAAATGGGGAAAAGGCACAAAGGACAAGGAAGAGAGACCTGCTAAGGAGACAGATGGTCATCCATCACCCCTCTATTTGGGGTCCATTCTGACCCCATTCCACATTGTACCTAATACACTGTTATTCCTAATCAATAACTCTTCCATTCCTTCATTCAAATAATGTTTGAGTACTAAAATAAGACCACTTGATTACTTTCTCAAAACTGAGCATGTAGTTGTGAGCAAAACATGGTCCTTGCCCCTAAAGAGCTAATCATGCAACCTGGTGTTTTCCACAGCCCTATCAGAAGGACTACTGCCTTTGAGGCAGGAGAAAACAAGATCTGGGGCTTGCATTACCTTTGGACAAAAGGGCTCTCTCTGTATATTGGTTACCTGTAGAGGATTCACAAGTAGATGGTGTGGATTTAGCCCTGGAGGCCCTAGAATCTCCTGAAAGCTTCAGCTCCAGATTCTGAATCTTTAACACGCACCAGGTTTTTAATTCATCCACCAAGGACATCTAAAAATAAATATAGTATAAAAAAGAATGAGGTGAATTTGATATATGGTTTCTGAAATTTATCAATAAGATTAAATTCTTTAGCATTAAGAATGAACTTGTATATTATGATAGTTGAGGTTAACCATTCTGACAAACCTAAAAGTTGTAGATTACTCATCCACCTTCAGGCCATCCCTTGCATCCAAACTGACAGCTATCTACATCTTAAGCAACTTACAGTCACCTTAAACAAAGCCACCCAAATCTTCTGAACCAAGCATTCCAGGCTGCTGAGAAGCATGAGCTCTCGCACATGAGTATTTGTTCCATATCTATAGTCCTAGGTAGACGTTAACTCCCTTAGGGCAGGAACCATGTCTTGTTTGGCAATGTATAATGGCCCAATGAACCCCAAATACATAGGACTGATTCCTGGCAGAGATGACCTTTCCCCAGCCTGCTCAGCCAGTCCCTACCAACTGCCAGCATATTCTACAACAGACACAAACTACAAGTTCTTTGCTATTAACATCATTTTGGGGTGGCAAAAATAACATGCTATGTAATAAAAATGATTTTCAGGAGTCCCAGGCTGAGTTTTAATGATAGGCCAGAATCTTTTAAGTCAGTAAACATGGTGAATCATAAGCAAAGGACTGACAGATACTGGTTTTTACCTGTCGTTTCTCTCCCTCATGCTTCTCCGCATCCGAGTGTTGCTGCAAACGATTCACACACTCTGTTCTCTCTGCCGAGAGTCGCTCAACCATCAGTTTGTCCAGAACTCGCATCTGGGATTCAGGGGGAACAGTACATGCTGAGATGATCAAAGGCTAGGCCCTGGCCTTTCTGCTTGTGAGAACCTGCCCAGCAGGGTCCAGAGAACAAGCAGAATTCAACTCCTCCTCCCATTAGATTTTCATACAGTGTTCATGGAACTCTAGCTGTTCAAAGTTGCTGAGCATATTTCTATAAGACCAATGTTGTTTCTTTTAATCATTTATTAAAGTCCTGAGTTTAAGAGACTATGCATACATAGTAAATACACAACTTAAGCAAATGCAGACCTTACAAGCAAACAGGAATTTTTCTGAGTTTTTGAACATTATTTCCAAGATTGTTATTAGGAAAAACTGTCTCTAGAAGTACAAAGCTGCTTCCTTATCCTACCTTCACAATAAAGAAAATATTAACAGCTGTTTAATAAGTAGCAAAACAAGCTGAACATTTGGGGGTTTTGCCCAGCTTTTCAAATGAGCAGGAAGTTTTTGGTAATTCATAAAAATAGAGCATAGGATATAGAAAGTGTTTAAGGTCGCTGATGAGACCTTAGAGAACCACTTTTAGATTACACCTTCTGGACTCCCTTCCATCCTGACATTTCCCATGGGAGCCCAATAGCAGCAGTGCCAAACCGTCATCACCTTCTGATGGTTCAAAGAAGAGAATGGAACTACTGTTCACAGGAACCAGCCCATGAGGCCAGTTGTCGAGTTCCTTTCTTATCAGCGACATACATGGCATTCTACATGCAGGTGTTCAATTTTTTTTTTTTTTAAGAAATATTAGCTCTAGAGCTGGGGTGAGCACCTTCCATTTCATCTCTTCAGTCCCATACTGTCTGAACAGCTCTCATCCTGTTCCCAGGATAAGCCTACTCCCCCACCTGTGTCTCCCCAAGAGCAGCCATGTGTACTCAGAACTTGTCACAGGTCACAGTGACCTGGCATAAGAAAAATCCTGACTCACACGGGGCTCCGTCCTGCCATGTGGAGTGTGTAATGACACTGCACCCCAATCTGTCACCTTCCCTGACCTTTAGAGAGCTCCCTGGAATAGCTAGCATTTGTCTAATACAATCCTCCATGGGTGAGGCTAGCTAAAACAGTCTTAGCTCATGTATCATGGTCCCAGGAAAAGATGTTTTCAATGGCTTCTCCACAATACAAATATCAATTATATCTCTAAAATATTCAATCTCCAGGCTGGGGTTGTGGCTCAGTGGTAGAGTGCTCACCTAGCATGCATGAGGCACTGGGTTTGATCATCAGCACCACATAAAAAAAAATAAAATAAAGTTGTTGTGTCCATCTACAACTAAATATACGTATAAAATATTAAATCTCACCAGTAAACAGAAAATGAGACCTAAACAGTAAAATATCCGGAATTTAACAAAGTTTTTTTAAATGGTAAAAATAAATGATGGCTAAGCTTTAGACAAAATTCAACACTGCTGGCAGGATACAAACTAGTACAACCTTTCTATTAAGTAATTTGCCAACATTTATCAAGAGCCATAAACATTAACTTTGGACTCGATTATCTCAATTCTGAGCAAAACAATCTGAGAAGCAGTCAAAAAAATTATGCATATAAATGTCCACCATAGCATTACTATATGAAAAGTCTATGGGCTGGGGTTGTGGCTCAGGAGTAGAGTGTGCTTGCCTAGCACGTGTGAAGCTCTGGGTTCAATCCTTGGCACCACATGAAAATAAATATTTTTTTAAAGTCTAATAAAAAGAGATATGTTCTATTAATATGCTGAGGAATGTCATTGTGAAGCTGGAATATTATGAGAAAATTTTCATGACATAAAATTAGTGAAAAAGCAATAAGCAAGATACTATTACTCCCTGAACACAGTGGTACATGTTTGTGATCCCAACAACTTAGGAGGCTGAGACAGAAGGATTACCAATTTCAAAGTCAGCTCCAGCAACTTAGTGAGACCTGTCTCAATAAATAAATAAATAAATAAATAAATAAATAAATAAATAAATAAAAGAGCTGGGGATGTAGCTCAGTGGTAGAGTGCCCCTGGGCATTGCAAATAAATAAATAAAAACTATTCCTTTGCATGTAGTAATACACAACCATAAAAAAGCACACCATAGCTCCACATGTCTGGGGCATATTACTAGATTTAAAAAAAGGCTGCCAAGAAAAAAAAGCACATGGTTTCAATTTTGCTTAAAAATGATCATTACAGGGGCTGGGGTTCAGTAGTAGAGCACTTGCATAGCATATGTGAGACACTGGATTCAATTCTTAGCACCACATATAAATAAATGAACAACATAAAGGTCCATCAACATCTAAAAAATATTTTAGAAATTGATCATTGGGGCTGGAATTGTGGCTCAGTGGTGGAGTACTTGCCTGGCATGTGTGAGGCCCTGGGTTCAATCTCAACCCCGCAAATAAAAGATCCATTTATAACTAAAAAATATTTTTTTTAAAATAGTGATGATTATAGAGTTTATAATCTATATGAGTAAAACCTATGGGAGATGAAAGATATCTATGGGGAATGTCATAAAGATACATATTTCTATAATGTGAATGGTTTTTCCAGTGCATATCTTATTTTGTATGTTTTTTCTTTTTTTTTTTTTTTTACTGAAAACTCTTATCACACATTTCTTTAATTGCAAAGGGTGCACATACCTTTAAAGTAGAAAAATATGGGAGTTAACTGTTTAGCCAAGTGATCAAACTTAGTATCATTGATAATCAAATATCCTGACATTGTATGCCTGTAGATATGAGGCAATTTGTAGTTTACACGATTAACTATATTCCTATAAGAATACAGGAACCAAAGTAGCCATCTAGACCAGCAGTTCTCAAACTTTAGCACATGAGGGCATCACCTGTAGGTCCTATTGACACCGAGGTTGATGGGCCCCACCCCAATTTTATTCACAATTCAATCCAGTACAGTAGATCTGGAATGAGACCCAAGAGTGTGCTCACCATGCACCTCAAAGTCCTTAGAGGATGTAGGTGTTGGGACCACATTCTATAATCTAATAACTTTCAGTTTACAGAAATACAGGGATAAAGGAACAATTTAAATACGACCACAAAGAAACTACTAGACAAATTAGGATGTAGATCATCCTATAAAACAACTGTCCTGGATACTTAAAAGAGTTAATATCATGGGGGAGAAAAAGCTCAGAGAATTGGGGCTATTCTAGATTAAGCAACCACAGAGACTGAACAGTCAAATGCACACAAATGAGTCTTTACTGGATTCCAGAGTAGAATCAAAAACAAAAACAGTCAATATGTCTTGGGACACCTAAAGCCTATAATCCCAGCTCCTCCTGAGGCTGATGCAGGAGGATTCCAAGTTCAAGGCCAGCCAATTTAGCAAGACTATCTAAAATAAATAAATAAATAAACAAATAAATAAATAAATAAGGCTGGGGATTTTTGTAGCTCATTGATAGAGTGCCCCTCTCTGACATCCCATCTGATACTCTCAGGGCAGAAGAATGCTAAAACCCCCTTTTCTCTCATTTTTTTTTTCAATGAGGTGGAGAGAGGGCAAGGGATTGAATCTAGGGCCTCATGCTTGCTAGGCAAGGGCTCTGCCATTCAGCTCTATCCCCAGTTGTAAAGTCTCTGGTTTTATTTTCTGCCAGGACACCTAGAAATCAGGAGGCTAGCCTTCCTGCTTACTTGGTGCTGGGTCTTACTCTCCATATGCCCCAGCTTGGTGTTCATTTTATCCTGCACCGATCCCAGCTCTGCCTTAATCTCCTCTACTGTTGCCTCCAGCTGATTCTCCAGCTTGTTGATCAGAGGTTCACATCGACAACCGTTTATTGGTGCCTAAGAGGGAAGAGGAAAAAGAATCAGTCCGAGTCCTTTGACCCAGAAGGGCCCGGCAGTAGACCACAGGGATACTGATGACAGAAGATGAACTCATCCCTGTCCTACGAGCTCAGCTTTGGGTCCAGCAGACACTAAGAAGATTGAAGGTAAGACATGGTCCCTGTCTTTAAGCTCCTTTTTTGTCACTCTGGGACCTCAGGATACCTAGTCACCTCAGGATGGAGCAGAAGGCCCTGTAAAGGCACCCTGCTTGACAGAAGCTAAGAGGCAGGAGCATAGGGCACTGTTTAGTGAAGATGCCATCTGGCTTGCCTCCTAAGCCTGTCCTTACAAAGCCAATGTCTCAAGGGGCCATCAGACCCCAAGAATACAGTTAAATAGAAAATCTAGCTGGAGGCCACTGGTCCCAGTTCCAGCAGGCTGTGCAAGTACCTGCATCACTTTGCCATCCTTGCCCCGGTACAACGTGTAGAGCTGGTATGCCCTGAACTCATGGGGTGGCGGTGGGGACGAGCACCGGTGCCGGCCCCTCTTCTTGGGGTGGTGATGTGTGTGTGAGCTCTTCTGGTGTCCAGGCTGTTGGTCTGCTGGTGGGGTGGGGTCAGACAATGCTGACACCTGTGGGGAAGGAAGAGACAACACCCCTGAGCCCTGGGACATCTCTAAGAGTAACACCCAGACAATGGCTCCCATCTCCCCAGCTTTTCAGCAAAGATGTTTAACACAACCAAAATTTAAAAAAAATACCAGCACATTCACCCCGAGTCTGAAATGAGCCAGACTTGATGTCTATGTTCTGGCTCAAACCAGCAGGCCAGGTAAGGTTCCTTAGCTGTTGGCTTGATGAACCCCAGGAATGCCCCCAACCTCCTCCCTCTTGGCTGTTTTCAGTGCCTGCTGACCTTAGGCCTTGCCTTTCTCTTCCTGTCATCCTTGGCTCTGGGTTCCGGGGAGGCCGACAGAAATTCATCTCTGGCTTCCTCTTTTCTGAGTACAGCCTGTTCACTGCTGGGACTGTCCCCTGCTGAGACACTTCCCTACAGAGAAAAAAATCCCAGAATCCTGCTCTGCCTGCTCCTTCAGTTTTTACCAACAGGGTAAAACTGCTTGCAAGACTCCATCCAGTAGGAGACCCAGGGGCACCCGATGCTTACACGAACAGGGAACACTGCTCAGCAGTGTTCAACCTGATTGGTTAAATATTTTGTGTTTATTTTATTAAGTCCAAATGAAATACATTTGTGTGTCTAAATACTATGTTCTAGAATCCCAGGAATCTACCATACATGAAAGAATGTTAGAGATTTGGGGCCTTTTTTCACTTCACCAAAATATAACTATAATCATTCTCTGAATTTGGACCCCCACAATTTATGTCAGAGAGCGAGAACCCTCAGAAATGAATATATACATATGTGTATGCATACACATATACATATATGTGTATGTGTGTGTGTATGAAATCTCATGTCTGGTCTTTGTTAGAACTTTTACAACTTAATATGTACAATACACATAGGAACTTAAAATTATGGTGCCTTAACCCTGGAAATTGACAAAAGGATTTTGAAATAGAAGGGCAAGTACTGGATAACATTTTATGTGCCCAAATTCATTTCTATATTTAGTTTTATTACTCCTGAAAAACTTAAAAGGAGTACCATGTACAACCAGGCAAGCTGTTCACTGCACAAGGGCACCTAGCTAGCGAAGTGAGGCAGCGAAATCCAACTCAGGCTCAATTTATCATATGCCCAGGGGACATCTTTTTCTGATTTTCCCAGAGAATCAATATGGGTCATCATAGCCTTGGTGGAAACTGAGGAACCAACCCATGCCAGTGGTTCTCATGAGAATCACCCAAGGACTGGGTCAACCATGAACTGCTGGTCCTCACCCCAGAGTTTCTGATCCACTGGGTGTGAGATGAGGCCTGAGAAGGCATATTTCTAACAAAGTTCCAAGTGATGCATGGACACCACACTTGGAGAACCACAGCTCCACATGGCAAGGGTTAATGTCAGAGGCTTTGTTGTGCACACATCAGGGACAAAGGTGACAGACACATGGGCTAGTGAACATGCCCATGCAGGGCACTGGATGGGCGACAGGCTTCATACAGTCACAGGATCAATGTCTTGGAGGAGTGGAGGACGTGGAGCCCAAAGGAGAAGGATGAGCAATAGAGTTTGAGGAGCCCAGGGGGAAGGAGAGGCCAAGGCATGAGAGCCGCGAGGTGAACCTGGCAGAAGGGGCCACTCAGGGGGACCCCCAACCTTGCTTTGGGCCACCTCATCTCTTGGCACGGACTGGGCCCTCCTTTCTTCCTTGAGCCTCTCTCTCCTTTTCCTCAGGCTTCGCCCACGACTGAAGCGCAAGACCTGAAGGAAGCAGATGGAATCGTTACAGAGCACTGGCGTGCACACGACAGGTGTGAGAATTCTCCCTGACCTGGTTCTCTGACCTGAGGAACTTACAGCCTAGTGTGAGACACCAAGCATTCACATGAAACACGAAACAAGCACCTATGGAGCCACTATCTCCTAGGTCCTGTGCTGGGCATCACAGGAACCCAGAGAAGGGTAGGATATTTCCTCTGACCTCAAAAATCTCAGATTCTATGATAACCTCAATAGGTATGGCCAAGTAGGTGTGTATAAATTGTGCACTGCCTAACTCCAGGAGAATGTCACATTGTGGCGGAGATACCAGATTGCATTATAAAATGAAGTTATAAGAACATTATGATAAACATTATGATAAAGAATCAGTGCCCAAAGGATTAATTTCTCTCCCTCTCCTCTGCCAGCCTCTCTTCAGGGAACCTAATTAACTAAGGGTCCCTATCTGTTGGGTTGTATATAGCTATCTCTAGGAAGCCTGACAACTAACTCTTGATACATAAACATCTGACAGGCTTCAAGACCAGGGAGGTAACAGATGCCTGTGAAGTTTCTTTTTACTTTGTAAACCTTTTAGGAATATAGATATATCACTTAATTGCTAGTATAAATTTTAGGTCTCTATGCCAATTAACTGCTGTCTAAACTACACCTCATAGGCTTAGTTCTTAGAGATAACTCTTAGGGAGATAAACTCAAGTCATCTTGAGTTACTGCTGCCTGTGGGAAAGGACACTGTACGATAACACTCGCAAGTGTTTTACTGTCTTTGTTCTGTACCTGTGAACTACTTATCATAAAATTTCTATACAGGGTCCTTGGTCATGAAGGTCAAGAATTGTAACCCACCATTGTAGTAATGGTTAATAAATGACGTCAAATATCCTACAAAGAGCCCCCTGTAACCCCAGCTCAGGGACCAGAACTTCAGAACGCTAGCTCATTTGGGTCTGCAGGGATAAATAAACCGGAGTTCTCCAACCCTCAGAGTAATGCTTTATCTCCTGCTGTGCGTGATTTCCATAACATAAACGAGGACAAGAATGGTGTCACCTGGAGTTGTGTGATATGGCATCCCTGTGCCAGGCATAGTGTCATTCTTTTTTTTTTCTTTTGGGTACCAGGGATTAAACTGAGGGGAACTCAACCACTCAGCCACATCCACAGCCCAATTTTCTATTTTGAGACAGGATCTCACCGAGTTGCTTAGTGCCTTGCTGTTGCTGAGGCTGGCTCTGAACTCACGATTTTCCTGTCTTAGCCTCCCAAGCTGCTGGGATTACAGGCATGTGCCACCATACCTGGCCATAGTGTCATTCTCTACCTTAGCACACCAGATCTAAACTAGCTCAGATTTTTCCCTTGGCCAAACTGTGTGCAAGTCATATTCAGTTTGAGTCAAATATTATTGAGCTGCAACTGTGAGCCATCACACCAGCTGTGGCCCCCCAAAGACGACATCTGGTCTTCCTTTCACCATGCAGAGCAGCTGAAGGCAGGCAGACAAGTATGTGTGGGGTTGGACAAGTCCAGGTTCCACCAGAAGCCAGCTGAAGGATCTTCAGGCCAGTAATTTTGGTGCTCTATCCTCTCAAACAGAGTGGTTGGCATTACCAAGAACAAGTAGGTGGTTGGCATACAGGGGAGCCCCAGTCACTGCCAGGTACCTCCTACCTGACTTAGGATTGCTTCATGGGAAGAAGATGTATCTCCACAGAGTGCAGATCTGTGAGTGGGTAGAAATCTTCAATCCTGGGCCCAGAGTGTTTAAGAATGCAAAAGGGTCCTTAGACCAAAAACTGAGAAGCACTGCCCTAAGCCATTTCTAATATTAAATTCAGATCAGTAGAAAGTCAAGGCTGATGAAAGAGTCTCATTCTGATTGCTCACCTGGTTTGTCGCCTCTTGGGACATAGAACCGAAATCGGCCTGAAATTCGCTTCCCAGGCATTTGTGAACCCCATCAATCAAATATGACAAGTGACACTTAGAGGTCACCCAAACTCAAAACAATCAACAAAATTCCCTCCATTTACCATGTCATTAACCAGTGAAAATAACTTTGCAAGACTTACAATCTTTCTCAGTGAACCATACCATCTACCAAATGGTACATCATTAATCTTTTCCAGTCCACGGAAATCAGGAAATAGCAATCTTGAGGCCTCGGAAAGCAGCCTACTTTTAGTGCCGCTGTGGCCCTTAAAATCCATGTTCCAATAAGGGACTAAGGCAGGGACACTTCTCTTTGCAGACAAGACAAATAGTAAGGCTGTTTCTGTCACTACAGCTCAACAGAATGGCATGCATAAAATTCTATGCATATCTTAAAGTTCTTTATGTTGAGAATAGGTTAAGCATGTACAATTATGTGTGAAATAAACTTTCATAACATGTCATCCAATTTACTTGCTCTTCAGTGTGGATGTGGAAAAACTGAAGTCATTTTTAAACAAAAACACAAAAGCAGAGCTTCACAGGGAATGGTGAAGCTTTTCTCCTTATAAGTGAAGACTCTTGGGTTCTGGAAGACACATGGCAGGTGATTAAAGACACATCAGTCTTTTGGAGTGGGGAATTCTCCACCCCTCCAGGCTCCATGGTCTTTGTATAGCTGAGGATGGGTCTCGCTGCCCATCAAATCATCAAATGCTGAAATGCCCAACACATACAATGAATTCTGACATTTATATAGTACTCTGTGGTTTGTTTTTGGTACTGGGATTGAACCCAGGGGTGCTTAACCACTGAGCCACATCCCCAGACCTTTTTTGTATTTTATTTAGAGACAGGGTCTCACTGAATTGCTTAGGGCCTCACTAAATTGCTGAGGCTGGCTTTGAACTTGCGATCCTCCCGTCTCAGCCTCCCAAGCCACTGGGATTACAGGTGTGCACCACTGCAGCAGGTAACCTGTGCTTTTTAGTCCATGGGAGACCAGCATTTTTTCTACTAGGATTCATGGATGTAATTCCATTAATGAATCTCTGCAAAAAGCTGGAGATGAGACATTCCATTTCTAGCAGCTTCTCATACCTGACTCCTATTATTAAGAGTCAATGGACCTTCACAGACCACTGAGAAGGACCAGCTCCACACTCACGAGAGTGATCAATTTTGCAAAAGACAGAAGTCTCCAGAAACTGCTAGCCATATTTGACATGTTTTTAAAACTTATAAAGACCATACAAAACCCTGGGCTAGGCTGGTATATAGCAGGATGGTGTTTAGAATCTTGACTTCTTGAGATTTTGCCTTCTTGCAACATTAGCCAGAAAAAAGATGGAAAACCCATCAGAGTTTACCATAAGGGAGTAGCTCCAATATGGAAAAAACCTGAATGTCCAATATTCAGGAAATGGCTTAACAAAATATTCAAAGCAATAAAAAAGAATATTATGTTTCCATTATAATTATGAAGACTGTAGAGTATTATCCTTTTATGGTGAAAGGCAAAATATAAAAGGGTACATCCAGTGAGAGTCTGATTATAGAAAAACTGTGCCTCTGGAGGGTAATATAAAGAAACAGTTATTTGAGGGTACAAGAATTATGACCAGCTTGTAAATTTTTTAAATTTCTTTATTACTTAGATAATGTCAACGTCAACTCAAATGATAACATGTCAGCCATCATTTTCTGAATAAGGGTCAAAATACCATTATTCAATAAAAAAGGAATGAATACTATACTTAACTGCCTCTACAGCTGATTACTGCTGTGCCTAGAATGGTCCCCTCCCTCCCAGCCTCCTCTGGGAAATGCCCCGTCTCTTTTCAAAGGCCCGCCCCACTTGTTCAGGAGTGGCATCTGCCCCAGCAGTCCTCTCCTGCAGTGTTTTAAACCCAGGTGGCTGGGAAGTTATGGTCCAGGAAGCTGGTGGGGATGATGACAATGCTATCAGGGAACAATGGCACCAAGTATAAAGGGCTGGACTTGAAGGCTCTGGTTCATCATCCCAGAGGCTCACAAGGATCCCTACTGCCTGGCTAGTAAGCCGTATTGCTTAGTGGACAGCAACTAGAGAAGTCCCAGAGACTCGGCAGCCCCATGTCATCAGTACAAGGCAAAGTGCTGTAATCCTACCTGGGGAGCTTTAGTGAGGAGAAGAGCAACTTCTGGGTTGTTGTGGTAGCGGGCGGTCTCCAGCGGAGTCTGGCCTGCCTAAGGAAAGGCACAGGGACGGCAGGTGAGAAAGGGACACCAATGCTGCCACACATGGCTCTCCCCAGGAGTGGCAGCTCCACACTGGGACACTCAGCCCCTGCAAGTGCTCAGCAAAACACAGCCATGCACAAGCCCGTCCTGCCCTTCAGCCTCATGCCAATCACCCAGGGCGCCAAGCAACACCGGGTTCTCTGTGACAGAGGGCAAGTGTTGACCCAGGGAGCAGGAAGTGCTTTAGGAGGCAAATGTCAAGGGCATCGCCCACCAGAGAATGCTTCCTGGAAAAGAGGAGGGAAGGTCAAAACCAGAAGGATAGAGGAGGGACATTTCTAGTCAAGGAAACAACACAAAGGATCATAAAATCCACTGGCAATAGATTTTCCCTGGAGAACAGTGAAGGGCCACATCAGGTCGGCCATAGTGTCTCAGAAGATGAAGCCAAAACCAGGAATGGATAATGGTGGTTTTGAAAAGGAAGAGGAAGGCAGCCAGGAAGACAGGGCTGTGCCATCCAGAGCATGCCGACTCCACCTGACAGTCCCAGCCCTTGGCCCGCCTGCTATACTTCCTGGCATAGGATGGCTTCCAGGTCAAACCCAGATTCACCTCCCGAGCACATGAGGCCCTTGTTAAGGCATCAGAACCCCACACAGCTATCCCACCCCAGGCCCCTCTGAACTTCTCAGAAGGGCAGAGACTGGAGGCTAGCCTCGAGAAAGAACAATGGCTTTGACTGGTGCCTGTTATAGAACCTGGGGAGACGGAGAAAGGAAGGAAGGAAGAAGGAACAGTGATTTGGGAGTTCAAGGCTGGTTAGTCTAATGACTGTGAGGCCATCTTCCTGAGGCCACAGGTGCTCACAGGTCTGGCACTCTCTTTTGGTAACATCTACTTGCCAATTTGGATACCTCTGAGCTTCTTTTCCTGCCAGGTTGTGCTCACTGCTGCTAGGTATGTAAAGAAGTGAAAGGACTGTCCACTCCTGGTGCTGTGTAGTGCTGGGGTCCCCTCCAGCTTCCCCAAGGACCCCAGGGGCTATAGCTTCAGTGGAGCTGGCTGGATCCTCAGGGTCTGCTGTGGGTTAGTGGAAACACCCGCCCCCTATCCTGGATGGAGATGAGAAAGCCTTTAGGAGACCACTGTTGCAACTCGACTTACATTATTGACGATGCTTCCATCTGCTCCAGCTTCTAGTAAGAGTTTAACCACTTTCTTGTGATTTAGGGCAGCAGCAACATGAAGGGCTGTGTCTCCAGCCTGAAAAATCAGACAGCATGCTGACTCCACCTGACAGTCCCAGCCCTTGGCCCTTCCTGGCCTAGGATGGCTTCCAGGTCAAACCAAGTTTCACCTCCTGAGCACATGAGGCCCTTGTCAAGGCATCATGTGGTTCTGTTCGTGGAGATCTCAGAACTAATGGCCTAGGCACCCAGATCACATTTATGTCTGACTAGGGTTTCCTGGAGTCATGGAACAGGATTAAATGCAGAGGCTAAGTAGTGGTGGGCTGGATGCCAAGAATGATGGGACCCAAGGCTTCACCAAGGCAGGATGATGGGCAGGAAGCCCACGGCCAGCAGGCTTCTCATCCCAGAGCTCTGAGTCCTGCGCCTCTGCCCAGGGATTAGAGGTCAGAGGAACAGTTGGTTTCTGAGTGCTGGACTGAGCAGAAGCTGAGGGGTAAAAAAAGACTACTTCTGCAAGCACTGGAGGGGTAACAGCCCAGCCCTCAGCCAACCTCATGGACTCAAAGGGGCTTCTGGGACTCAAAACAAAATCCATCTTCAGACTCAGGGTGTTCTTAGAGTGGAGACACTGAGAAAAGTTCAATTAAGACTAGTTGTTTTCCACCTCTTACCATATAGCTTACAAGTGTTCATATTTTATACAAAGTGTTTTATAATAAAACACAAAAGGTTGCCTAATTTAAAAATTAAACTTTATGTGTGTATAGATAAAAAATAACACACAAAAGGCGTTTTAGACAATTAACTTTGAAAGGAAGAAAGACAACTGCAACTTAGGTTAATTCCAAATACTGTCATTTTCCAAACAGAATGACAGAAATATACCAGACAAATATAGGAGAAGTGAAATAATTCATTCTCTTCCCCTGCCAGGTGATTAGGCAAAGAGCCTTGATGCTTTCTTCATGGACAGCATGAAAATGTAGCCATCTGTGAGTAGCAGCAACAATGTTTATTTTATTTCACAGCCACTTAGTTGTGAGTGTTGGGGAAGCTTGTGGAAGTGGTTTCCAATCTTGGCTGCATACTGGAATCCTCAGCAGAGCTTTAAAACACACCGATGCCAGGGTTCCACTCTCAGACCCGGTTTCCTTCGTCTATGGTGGGCAAGGGCATGGGAATTGTTAAAAGCACCCAGGTAACTGTAAAATGCTGCCAAGCTTGAGAAGTGTTGGCTGGTGGGGGCTGCGGACGGGTAATCTGATCCATGAGAACCCACTGGGGAGGTTACAGAATGACAGACTTAGCTATTTTATTAGGTCAGTGGTTCTCAACCTGGCTGCACATTCAGACAAGGAACTTCTTTAAAAAGTACTATTGCTTGGACCTCAAGCCCGAGATTTTGGCTCTTCTAAACTGGAGTGGATCCAGGAATGGCATTTTAAACTCCCCTGTTGATTCTCATATGCAGCCGGAGTCAAAACTACTGTTATAGGATATATTTAATCTGAACCACAATCTAATGTTTTTTTAAATTTTAGATTTATGCATCCAAACTTGGAAAAGTCAAACTATGCATCATTTAGATATCAATAAATATCCAGACTATTTTATCCAAATGACTAATGATAAACATGCACATTTCCATGGAAGACTATCATAATTACAGCTTCATTTCAAATTCTTACTGTATGCAACAATACAGTTCAGGTACCCAACTTTACAGAAACAAGAGACTCCAGCTGCTCAAATAAAAGTGGCAGTATAAGGAGAAAAACTTGGAGTCAAAAGTCTCTGGATTCCCTCCCTCCCTTCTTTACCAAGCCACACTCCTGTGGGTTTCCTTTTCAAAACTCACTATAAACAAAGCCTGCCCCAGGATCTCAAAAAAAAAAAAATTCAAAATGCAAATGTGGTGATATGCACAGGAATGATAAAGGGTGTGCGTCCCCCAAAAGGCCAGATTGGCAAGACCAGTGGGACTCCATAGGATAACCACACAGAGACCAGTGCTGGTGGAGTCCCAAGCAGGTCAGAGGGCAGCACCTCCCAGCAGCCTCTGCTCCTGGCTGTGCTAACACACGTGTCAGGTAGCCTAGTACGAAGGATGCCACAGCCATGAAGAGGATACATGCACTGACCTGGTTCTTTTCATGGACAGAACAGAAAGCACTGAGGAGGAGCCTAATGATGGACAAGTGATTATAGCGCGCAGCAACGTGCAAACAGGTGTCGCCTGCCTGCGGACAGAAATCAAACTCTAAGCACAGTCAGCAATTACAAAGTAAAAGAGAAACATAAAAAGAAAATATTTAAAAGCTGGAAGATCATATATTCATTAGGGGATGGTACCCTGAATAGTAAGCAACTCTTAATAAACGCCCCACTCCAACCCTTGCAGACCCGTCTGCTGTGGCTGCCATCTGCAACCTTGATTTTCACTGTGCTGAACCACCATATGGTCTGCTTTCATGTGTGTGAGATGGGATGCCTGCTCCCCGTGAGACCTTTGGCAGAGCTAAGGCAGATAAGGACCCATGGACTCCAGCCTACCCTATAACCCAAAGGGTCTGGAGTAACCAAATTAAGACCACCTACAGCCTTGCTTTGGAAATGAGCCTTTCCCAGCATAGACCCCTCATGGCTGGTAGGACCCTAATAATCCAAGTGGAGCCATGTGGCCTGGCTGCTGCTGTCTGCACCCCTTGCTGATGAGCCAGCAGTTACTGGGAGTTAAAAAGAGCATCCAGAAAGCTCTGCCTTAGTAGGCAAGAATGTAAGTCTGCTCCCAGAGAAATGGCAACCACCACAGAGACAGGAAGTTGTCATGCTAAAACTTCAGATGATTCTGTTTCAGATGAGTCTGCTTCACACAGGGAGATCTCAGCCATTTGTGAGAGAAACCTCAGATTCTCCTGCCAACACGTCTAAGGCATGGGATTCGTAAGGGAAAGAACTTGTCTGTGGAGGGAGGAGGGACACTCATGGGACCTTTCAGATCAGGCCTCCTCCAAGAACCACTGGCCCTTTGGCTCATGGGAAGGAACCTCAGTAATTAACAGGACCTGCCCTTTGTAGATGCTGGGAAGGAGCACCTACCAGACCTACCCCTAGGGTATCATCCCATATTTGCCAATAATAGTATGACACTCCACATGAGCAGAGACCTTCTTAAGATGTTTACAGGCTTCCTAGACTGCCTCAGACACATGCTGGAAGAAATGATAAAAACAAACTAAAGATGAGGAGCAAAAAAGGATAGGAAATAAACAATATTTCCAAGTCTTTTGATTCCTCTTCTCATTCCCTACATGACCCCTTAGGAAATTAGCAAAAAAAATGAGTAATTTGCAGACAGGCCCCAAACCCTTCCAATCTTTTAATGTAGCTATGACTGGGGGGGGGTCATTTTTCAAGATGACACAAGTGAGAGAGAGAACACACAGAAGCCGGTTTCGTTCACCCACATTATTTTTGAGGTCAGCGCGGGAGCCACCCAGCAGGAGGACGCGTGTGCTCTGGGAGTGGCTGTTCTGGCAGGCCAGGTGCAGAGCCGTGTTCCCCGCCTTGGAGAGAGGCAGAGAAAAGGGGGTACACATTAGCAACACTGGGACACAGACCTGCACACCTTGCAGAAGGGGAATACTCGGGGGTAAAAGTATTGATGCTGGCATTCTCTGCCTCCTGACAGGGGTCCCAGTGAGGGTGTTTCAGGGGCAAGAACATTTAACATGGAATCCAAATAGGCAGACAAGTCCTGTCAGGAAACCTGGGTCTGCCGTTTCCTAGCTGAAAGCCATTGGGTAAGGCTCTAGAAATGCTTGGCCTGGGAAAGGGAGCAAGATTCTTCCTCCCGAGGCTGTGGGGATGGACAAATACCCAGGAAGGCACTGTCAGGACCACAAAATGCTGCATGTGTGCCAGGTGTCACCCTCTCAGAGAGGACTTCCTACCCAACGTGGGCGTTAGCTGTGGGCACAGCACTCTACCAATGGTGAGGGAAAGAGGCCAAACCACTTCCTGGAAGTACAGATTAATGGTAATTAAGATTTCACTTATAGGGCTTTATCACCTGTTCTTATATTTTTCTTGAAACATAAAAATTTGAACTAAGAACAAGCCGTCCCACATAACAGACAACACCGCTGCACCTGTCACTCACCATACAGGCAGAGACCCTGCTGCTTTTGGACTCTACCTCCAACATATCACATCACAATGACAACCAAGGGTCAGAGTAATGTCCACAGCAATCTTGCAGAAAGAACTGCATGATGTGAACAAAACATTCTGATTCTATGGAATAGTGTCTTGGAGGGCTGCTAGTAACCCCTGGGAAAGCAACAAGATCAGCAATAAGGAAAGCAGAAGCAGCACAATAGGAGCAATGTCGTGCCTGTGGCATGCAGGGGGTTAATACATGGGCTGAGGACTGCAGTCATGTGGGTGCTTGGCTGTTGCTGGCTGTTACTGCCTGTTGTCTGCTTCTTCCTCACCTACTCCCTCCCCTCTGGGCTCACAGCACTGCCTGCTGAAACTCCAGGATGTGAGATTCCTGACTACTGAAAAAAGGAATGAGCAAATCAATAGAGGAAAACTATGCCAGTGTTCACTTAATCCCCTCATAACCTAGGCACTAACCAACCTGTAGAGCTTTTTCTGTTACCTCCAGAAACATGAAGGATCATAAACCTGAGAGTTTGGGGACCGCAGGTTCTCAAACCCTGGCTGCACACTGGAATCAATGGGAGAGCTTTTAGGAAACACCTGTGTTAGAAGGCATAGTGTGCATGCCTGTAATCCCAGGTACTGGAGGCTGAAGCAAGGAACACAAATTCAAGGCCATCCTGAGTAACTTAGTGAGACTGTCTCAAAAATAATGGCCGAGATGTAATTTACTCAGTTGTAAAGTGCCCTCGAGTTAAAAAACTCCCCAAAACAGCTTCAACCTTCTGGGGACTCTAATTTACTTGGCTGGGGGAGTGGGGACATGGGACACACCTGGACTGTCCCAGTTCTGGCATGAAAAGTCCCACATTCTGGGAAATATCAATTCTAGGCAAATGGGGACAGTTGTTCTCATCAGGCCTGGTTTGTTTTTTGTTGAAAATTCCCTAGGAAAACCTAATGTGCAACCAGGTAGAGAACCGCTGCTAACTTAGTTCAACATTAAAGGATCTGCCCACATTTTAAATACTCCCATGTTGTCCCACTTAAATGACTTAAATACATGTTGAATAAAGTAGTGAAGTAAAAGAAATCCAATGGTTCTTAGAAATGCATCATACCAAAGCTTATTTTGCCAATAAGAAAATATCCGTTACGTGGAAAAAATTTTGGATCAAGAAAATTAAACAGTGTAGGTTTGTATAAGTGATTTGTGGTACATCCATACAGTGGAGTACTACTGAGCAATCAAAAGGACTGGAGAGTCATGCAGATAACATGCAGGAATCTCAAAACATTATATTAAATGACAGAAGTCAGACAGAAGGCTGCATGCTTCAATATCCACTTATGACATTTTCAAAAAGGCAAAACAGGCCTATGGTTGCCAGAATTTGGGAGCAGGGGTTGGGGGTTGCCAAGAAGTAGAAAGGAACTTTGTTGGGGATGATGGGAACATTCTACATCTTAAACTGCATGCATTTGTTGAAACTCAGAACACGATCTCATATCTAAAAAAAGTGAACCTTATGTATATAAATTCTATCTCAAAATCTGAAACTTTAAAAATGGGCCTATAGAAGGCATGTGTAGTAGACATTTTCTGTCACTCTGAGTAAGGAATGCCGGCTTCCCAGACAGGGGCTGCTGTATTTGCTGAATAATAAGGATCTTTCTAGAAGCTTCCCCAGAGATTGACGGCTGTAGATTATAAAAATTTCTCTCTGGTATAGCATGAGTTATCCTAGAGGTGCTTCCGAAGCCTCTGCCACGTATCTTGAGAGAGAACTTGTGGCTTTCCACAGTATTTTTTTTGGGAGGCAGTGTGCTGGAGCAGACAGACCTGGGCTGGATTATGGCCCTAAATGTGTTTTAATCGAGGACTCCCTTGACTTCCAACCTAAGCTCACTCAAACAAGGACCACTACACTTCTCAAAGTTGTTATAAAAAGGAGATGTGATTACACACCAACTCATGTTCCAGACCATGCACAACCCTGAAGAAATGGTGAGTCAAGCATTATTGATGATATTGCCATGCACAGCTGCTGTTGCCCCTCAAGCTGTTGGCCCATGAAGGATTCATGAGAAATATCCAACTAGAAAAGAGCTGCACAAAGCTGTGTACAGTGAGTGCCAAGGGAGAGCTGCAGGAGACAGCATGGTGGGCCTTCAAGGGGCGAGGTCTAAGGGCCTGGGTTGGCATCTGTGGGCACAGATGAGGGGTGGTCCACTCCCGAGGGTCAGGCAATGGAAAGAGCAAGCCCACTGTGAGTACAGGAGATGCATCTGGGAAAACCTCAGGAGGGGAGCAGGCTGGAAGGTTTCACTGGGAGGTTTCTGAGGAAGAGCTAGATACAGAAGACACAGCCCTGAGCTAGTCAATTTGTTTTGAGGCTTCTGAAATAAATTAGGAACACTTAATAAATGTGAAGAGAGAGGGACAGAATAGACAAAGAAAACAGCCTAAGACTGGATGAGTAACCAGAGAGGGGAGATGAGCACCATGACTCAGTCCCTGTCTCCACGAGGACAGGAATGGCTTGCTTCACCACACTGTAATAAACCAAGAGAAAAGCAGTGATAGCCAGAGATTTCAAAGGAGGTCCAAGCCACCGTGGCAGGTTCCCACACTCCCTGCATGGGTTATGGTCTCTGAAGCCTTCTGGTTTTCTATTTCCTCAGCAGGCGAAACCCAGAGAAGTCATTAGAGTACATCTCCGACAGGTTGGCTAATATTAGACCTTTTGTCCGACATTGCTTTTGAAGATCTTGCGTGGAGATGTGTGCAAAGGGGTTTTAGACTACAGATACCAGGTCTCAGATCCTATTTGCCATGTGTTTGTACATTTACTGTTTTAGGGAGACTGCAAGCTGCTGCCCATAATCACCATGCTGCTGTCACCTGGTCTAGCACACCAGATTCATTATTCCACTACTACCAGGTAAAGCCACCACCCCATGATGTTGACTGTACAGGTGCATTATGGGTAATCCTCCGGCCCTTCAAATCCTTGTCACACACCCAGCCCAACTCTCCAAGGACAGAAAAGAGGGCAAGCCCTTTTACAAGTCCTCCTCGCCACACTGCAAATATCCCAAGAGGCCCGACAATGCTTTTTATTTTTAAAATAAAATATGCCTTTTCTCTCAAGGAATAATCAGTGCATTTTAGAAATCTTGGGAAAAGTGTAAACAAAAATATAGAAATTCTCCATTCCCATGGGTAAAACTGTTAATTTGGTGATACCCTTTAAGACAGTTTTTTAATATAAATTTATGTTAAGCATTGAGATAAGTAAATATGATTTCATACCCATTATGTTTTTCTATAACTCAAGACCATTACTTTCAAAACTGATTTTAATTATATTAAATGTGTTCACTGTATGAGTGAATAGTGATTTTTAAATCCTTCGCCCCACATTTTTTACATTACAATTATTGCTGTCAAACATCCTTAAGGGTAAATTTTTACCAACCATATTTTATTGATTTTGAGAATGGAGTCCTAGGGAGGCAGTTACTCAGTAAAAAGGCAGAACCACTTTTAAAACTCTTGATTTTTGCCAGTTTGCCTCTTAAAGGTGGCTGTTCCCATCTCACTTCCCTAGTAGTACCTGAGTGAACCCCCCTTACCAGCCCACTTCTCCACATTCTTGCTACTATTGGGTATTGGCATTTCACAGTTCCTTGCTAACATTTTTAATGTCAACTGAGGGTTGTCCTTTTACAGTAGTGTCAATGCTGGGGACAGTGACCTGATGCAGGTTCCCAGCAGCACTAGGGAGTCTCACATCAGCAGCATTTCAGCACTGATGGGGAACTTGCTCCTGACCAGGAATATCCGTCTGCTTTCACCCTTCTCTGCAAATGAAACTGCAGATTCTCTGTACACCTCTGAGCTCTCTCTCTGCTGAGAGGAGACTCCTACAAGGAGGGAAACCCACAGCCATCCTCACCTGTGAATGAGGAGTCCTAGCACCTGCTGGGCCTCACCTTGTTCCTGGCAAGCACATTGGCTCCTGCTTTAACGAGCAGCTTGGCTGACTGGCTGAAACCATGCCAGGATGCTTCATGCAGGGCTGTATTCCCATCCTAAGGGACACACAGGGGAAATGGCACCATTACCCAAGACCTTAGTTGTTCTCATTACATCAATATATCACAGTAGATTGTCACAGTACACCACAGGTTTTCTTCAACTGGGATCCCTCATCTGAGCCATACAACACGAAGAAAATGATCCGAATGGTCAGTCTCCATTCTCCTAGAATAGTTAGCTGAGATAGAACACTTGTTTAGCATGTATGAGGTTTGATCCCAGCACAGGGAGGTAAAAACAACAACAAAAAAGCATAAAAGCCATCTAATGTATAAATAAAAATGAATTTGTGATGTACACAGACACTTTAGGCATTAGGATTTAAGCCTCTCTGGTAATCTTATGTTGAGAAAGGCTCCAGGGCCCATCCATAGCTCCTGATAGAAAACAATACTGTCAGGATGGCTCACTGCCCATTCCTAGCCCAGCCCCCCACTGCTCCTGACACCACAGGGAATTCTGCAAAAACAGAAAAGGAGAGTTCAGTTTCACAAGTTCCAGGGGCCTGATAGGTTAACCCCCCCCACACACACACACATTTTCACCAAAATGTAATGTCATCTAGTTTATTCTGAAAGCCTCAGGGGCCTAAACAAATGAGCAGACACCAAGGAAACAGTGAGTGATTGGCATGTTCTCCTCACCTTGTCTTGTCTGTCCAGGGCACATCCCTCCTGGATGAGTGCTGCGATGATCTCGGTGTTCCCCACCACCGTGGCCCGGTGTAAGGCAGTCTGGTCCCCCTGCAGAGTGACATGGAGGCAGGAGCAGCAGTCAGCTTGCCTAGCACCACTCACTCTTCCACTCAGACACCTCCCGCCCCCACACGGAGCAGACTGGCTACTTGCAGAAGGGCTCATCGCCACAGGCAAGGAGAGCTTTGAGGTCCTGTTAGTAGACAATGCACACTGGCAGAGCAATTTTGTCCATAAACTCAAGGAGACCATAAGCCAATAGCAACCCTCGGCCCCAGATCAACTTCAGAATGAGGCCCTCTCCTGCCATCCCAAGGGATGTCACGTGTGAGGAGCAAGTCTGGGAGCTGGGCTGTGTGTGGTGTGCTGTGCCATTAAACCAAACACACCCAGTCTTCACCCCCACCAATATCCTTGGTATATAATAGGACTGTCCACGTCTCAATTTCATCCCACAGTTTATCTGTACAATTTAAGGGATGTCCAGAGTGATGGGGTCAGGATGCCTGGCTTACAGAGCAATCGTTCTGGCTAGGTCAGTTAGTAGCACTGCATCCTCATTGATTTATGCTGCATTCTGATCCTTCTCTGCCATCAGATTCCTAGGATTGCCAACCAGTTTTCTCCTGCAGGCGCCGAAGGGAACTTGACTCTTCCCCAGTGGCAGTGGAGAGAAGGATGAAACACACCCAGAGGTAAGAAGATGAAGACTGTAACATGACAGTTCTGAGTCTCTGAGAGTACATTTTATTGATGACACATACTCAAGTCAGGGCAAATCAAGTGAAGCCTGTAGTCGAGACTTGATCTCAAAAGATGAGATGGGTGAACAGCAGGAAGATTTCCTGGTAAAAAGGAACATTAGGCACAGGGCAATGGGACTGAGACCCAGGTAGTGTATGTCCTTGTGAGACCTGTTACTTCACTAGATCTCCACTTGCTAAAGGTGAGGCCTGACGATCCCCAAGGTCCTTCTCCTCTTTTTATGGATTCTATGATATGGTACACTCCCAGGACATCTCTAGACCTTAGCCCAAGAAAGGCATGAAAGATTGTTATGAAACAGATAACTGGGTGCAGTCACGCTTATAATCTTCAGCATGCTGAAGCAGGAGGACCACAAGTATGGGGCCAGCCCCTGCAACTCAGTGAAACCCTGTTTCAAAAGAGGGCTGGGGATATAGCTTGGATTCTCAGTTCCCCCCAAAAGATGAGAGATTTCTCAAAAGAAGAATGCACAACTATAAATAGCCTTAATGAAATACCAATTCAATTTACTAAACTCCCTGGATTTACACACATTAAGATTATTTAATCCAAAAAAGTTCTGAAGAGGCACAAAATTGTGAATGTATGTAATGCCACTTAATACCTCTGCCATTTAAATGGTTATGACTGGAAATTTTGTTATATGATTTTATCATGATTTAAAAAAATCCTACTCAGTAGTCAAAATTTGCTTTCTTAAAGTCTCCTTTTAAAAATCCCCAAGGGAAAGTAATTCTTATTTTCTTACAGTTTTTAATATTTCCCAACTTCTTATTTTTAACACCTATAACTTTGAGCAGCAGGGAAAACCACTACAATTAAGTTTAAGCAATAACAATATACCGAGAATAGAACTGTCCATGTCTCCGATTTTTTTTTTTTTTTTAGATGGACACAATATCTTTTGTTTATTTTTATGTGGTGCTGAGGATCGAACCCAGTGCCTCACACATGCGAGGCAAGCGATTTGCCACTGAGCTACAATCCCAGCCCTCCGAATTTCATCCTACAGTTTGTAGACTTAAGGGATGTCCCGAGGGATGGAGTCGGGACATCTAGTGGCATTACCATGACTGCATCCACTGCCCTCAGCACTAACGTCAATGACCCTCTGCTTGGCCTCCTAAGCTAATATTCCACTATAAATTAGGTTTAGACTGGTTTTCTTGTCCACTTTTCCAGTCCACTTTTTCAAAGAGAACTCTTTCTATATTCCAATGTGGTTAAAAGGAGAATGTGGCCACGGGATCAGTAATGGCAAGATCAGTAGTGGCAAGAGGTGTGACATCACAGTGTCCATTTCCTACACCTTAGGAAGTACTTCTGGAGGAAGAAAACTTGATGCCCAACAACTCATCATAGGAGCTACTGTCCAAGTCTTAACTTTTAAAAATTCCATAAGATGCCGGGCACAGTGGCTCACTCCTATAATCCCAGAGGCTCGAGAGGCTGAGGCAGGAGGATCATGAGTTCAAAGCCAGCCTCAACAAAAGCAAGGCAATTCTGTGAGACCCTGTCTCTAAATAAAATACAAAAAAAGGGCTGGGGATGTGGCTCAGTGGTAGAGTGCCCCCGAGTTCAATCCCCGGTACCAAAAACAAAAAAAAATTCGTAAGAATTTCTAAGACTTTCCATTTTCCTATCAGAACAGATGAATTTTCCCAAAATTAGGCTCAGGTGTGACTTCTTAGTATTGACCTATTGAGGAGAAAGATGGTGCTCTGTCCTCAGCAAGACTATGAGATAGCAGCCCACTCTTTCAGGGTAGGGTAGTGTTACCTTGGTCAGCTTTCCAAATTTCTAGAGGCCTTTTAATACCATGACAACTACACTACCTGGCCAAGGATACTACCAAAAAAAAAAAAAAAAAAAAAAAAAAACTCTTTACAAAATAAAACTTACTGTTCATGCCATGCATAAAGTGTGAGCAACAAGCCCTGAACACACAACTTGTGTCAGTCACTCTTGCGTGCAAATGATCACAAGAAGAGCCTTCACTGGTCAGGGCGCCATCTGACCTAGGTCATGGTCCAGGTTGAATGTTTCATCACATCTCATACCTGCTCACTAAATCATGAGCTGAGGCAGCTTTGGAGCCAGAGTAGAACCATTATTTATTACTGGCCTTCATCGTTGACCAATTGTATTTGCTTCTCTCAGGAAAACTTTCCTTTGTGAATCTCTCAGTGCTAGCAGCTAAATCTACCTTTTTTTGTAATCCTTCGGAGTAAGTCTTCAGATGAATCAAGGCCTGAAGAGATCTAACTACTGAACACGAATTGATGCAAACTGGCTGGCACAGGTGGCTCCTGCCTGTCCCTTTCCCTGTAAGACTTTTCAGCTATACTCACTACCTGTCTCCAGGCAACAAGCCCCCTGAACCCCGCAGCTTTCCTCCTCCCCAACAGAGACCCACTTAGAGCCTGGATTCCTGTTTCTGTGGTCAGATAAACACTGCTGTACAGGTACAGCCCTCTCCCCAGCATCTGTCCTTGGCTGGACAATTGGTTTTGCTTACACCATCTGGAATGGTCCAGGAGGGCTGAGCAATATACTTTCTCCAGCTTTTAACAGCGGCCACTCTGAAGTTAGCAAGACGAGAAAGGCTCTGAGACAAGGCACATGAACAAAGTGCTGCCTGGGGTTGTCACTTGAAAATACTCTCCCCCAGAACACAACAAAATTTAACACTCTGAAACCCTCAGTTGAAAAAAAAGATCAGTTACCTGTGAACTGATTCTTGGCTCCTACAAAATTAAAATTTACTGTTGAAACTTTTGTTCTTTTAAACATGACACAGAAAAAGACGTGGCCTACATACTGATGAATCCAAGGAAATTTTTTTTTTGCACCAGGGATTGAATCCAGGGGCAATCACTAAGCCATATCCCCAGTTCTTTTTTATTCATTTTTTATTTTGAGACAGGTCTTGCCAAGTTGATTAGGTCCTTGCAATGTTGCTGAGGCTGGCTTTGAACTTGCAATTTTCCTGCCTCAGCCTCCCAAGCCACTGGAGTTATACCACTCCTAGCTGGACTGAAGCAACTCTGACATAATCCTTATTTCTATCCAATCTAGATCACAAAATTCTGAAACAAACCAAAATGCTGGGGAAATATAGCTTTCCCCAAATCATGTAGACAGTATTTGATTCCTACTATATATCAAGTAGATGGCATCTAATTCTCTCATACTCTGATAAGTCTCACCTAGGTTAACTAGCTAATTCAAAATAGCATGGTTAGACCAGAATGCAAATGGTCAAGGCTCTTTGCATTTATCCCAGGGGCTTCCAACCTGTGAAGCTAATTAACCTTAGGCTGAATCTCAAAAAAGACCAGGTACCTCTGTGAGGTTAGGACTGCCTCGTTGTGTAAGCTAAGTACTCAGCGTGGCATCCTGGCCACTGTGGGCACCCAAGATGCGTCTCTTGAATGATTAACTGCAGAGAAGTAAAGGGAAGATGCTGCAGCCAGAAACTTGAAGAGCCAGCAACCTCACAGTTTGGCACTTTGGCAAATGGGTCAGTGTGTTCCGCCCCAAAGAACAAACCACCAGCCCCCAATTTTTTTGAGACATCAATGCTTCTCCTTTCAGGGGCTCCAAAGCTCTCAGGTCTAAATCTTTGTTTTGAAATACTTTATTTTTCTCTCCTATGTGGTGAAAACCAGTTAGTATTCCAAAGCGAAACTCACAGAGGAAACACCAGTCATGCAAGGGTGGAATGTACCCCTCTTCAGGAGGGAGCCCCAGGTGGAAAGAGCAGACATGCTGCAAGGAAGCTCAAAGCCAGGTAGGTGTGTAAAGCAAGCCTCTGACCTCTCTCTCTGATCTTCTAGGGTTCTTCCTAGCCTTTCTTCTCAGGTTTTTCTTATTTTTTTCTTCCTTCATGTCTTTTACTGTGGCCATAGGGTCCTGGACTATTTCTGAGGTGGGGACGGTATGATTACTCATTGACCAATCAGAGATGGCGTTAGAACTCCGCTGAGGGTTGACAGCATTGTTGGGAAAGATGAGCGAATTTGCTTCTGGTGTTGCATATTCTAAAGAACTGTTTTCCACAGGTTGAAATTCATAATAATCCCACTCCAGGCCACTGGAGGTCATTCTTCAACTAATTCTCAGTCCTTACTATGCCATGAAGATCAGTATCTGTAGAATATGAGGTAAGGAGTAAACATTTCTATAGGTAACTTCTGAAGTGATTTACTCTAGTAATTAATCTCCCAGCTTCTTTAAACAAGACATTTCTTCTTCACATTCTTGCTTAGATTTCAAGGCTGATCATCACCACACATGGTGACATGGTATATACACAGCAGACGGGCACGGATTATACAGTGACCAGCAAATGCAGGACTTCCAGACTTGTGAAGGTCAATTCTGCCTTCTCCACACCCATCTGTGTTTTTTTTTCCACATTACTATTCTTATGTTTTGAGTTATATGGGAGAAACAAAGTGTGCTTTATCTGTCTAGGAAAGGGAAAAGATGTGAGAAAATAATTCCAATAAATAAAAGAGGATGTTACTGTCTCAAAGCAGAGCTGGCTTTCTGCTGACTTGTCTCACCTTGGCTACTTTGTAAGAACTCCTGCCTGTTTTACCTCCTACCTTGCCTGATAGAAACAGCAGCAGTTCTAGGAAATTAGCATGTCTTTTGCTGCATGAGGACACAGTGTTCCTCAGAGGGGTGTCCTGTGGGGATGGGTTAGCATACCTGGCATCGTGGCCTTGACACCGTGGTGAGCAAGGGCTTTAATTAAGCAAAAAGACTAGATGATCCCAACATGTTTATACCAGCAACTCAAGGCCCCACGTGGGTTTTATGTGGTCAGCATCTCCTCCCTGTCCCTGTATTTTCCTCCCATCATCTAAGGAGATGATATGAGTCAGGAATGCTATGTTGGTTACAATGTTTAAAAATAAAGTACTGTGTCTCAAGGTAAAAATCAACAACTTAAAGCTAAATTGGCATTTTCCGAAAGTAACATTCTTGATGATCCAAGTCTCCAGATGTAACTGGAAATTTATGACGCACACAAGATGTCCTGCTGCTCATGCATACAACAATGCCATATTCAGTTATTTATTTGCAAACAGTGTCCTTCTCATTTGGAAACACATTTGCCAAGTTTTAGGACACTGCACAGAGACTAAGGAAAACATGAATCACTTTAGTAAACCCTAGCACATACCTTGCATAGCTGAGGGCCTCAAATTTGAATAACACCTTCTTGCCAGTTATTTAAGGTAATTCCAGAAGAGGTTATGATAAGGGAAAACTCTTTAAGATTCTCTGTTGCTCACAAATTTCTTATTTCTTAAGAGTTCTACCACATGAATTAAGAATTAAAACAATTTCTAAAAATAGTTTGATTACATATCATAGACCCCTTTTTCTGATAACTCATTGGAGAATCATTTAGACAATTCTTAGAGAATTCACCTTCTGCAAAGACCGAACAGGACAACCCTATGTGCTATGTAATCCCATCCCACCCTCTGTTTATTGGCTCAGGAATTGACAGGTGACCCCAGAGAAGCCAATATGAGTCCTTTTCTCAATCATTTGAATGGAAGACTCAGATGTGGTCATGTTTCAAAAATAGCAGAGTGCCAGAGTAAACTCTTATGAGAAGCCTTTTCTTGGATTCCATGAGATCTGTGTCATTTTCCCCCCTTAAATAGGTCCTTGCCAACTAAATATATATATATCAGCTAAGAGAAATCAAAGTGAGAAAAAGAAGAAATTAAGTTTTTAAGCCCTACCTTTTCTCCAGTGGTAAATTTGTAGTCAGTGATACACATCTCCAGCAGGCCTTGCCTGCAATCACTGGGGTGTGAATGATGCTTTGTGTGAAGGCAGGACACAGGCAAAAGGCCTTCAATGCTCTGCATTTGAAAGCTAATAGAAAATGAACCATCCCACACTCCCAACCTCTAACTTCCTACTGAGAATGGATCTCAGAACCAAGTGCTTCTGAGGAAGTTCTTGCCACAACAGGACTGAGACGGAGCTGAAAAGTGTTGGGAGAGCATCTTCTTCCCTCTCACCTCATAGCTGCCCACATTTGTACTGTGAACTTCTTGGCAAAAGTTGTGATTTGGATCTGGAATCTAGGTCCCCAAAGTCTCATGTGTGGAAGGCTTTGTCCCCAGTACAGCAAAGTTCAGAGGTGGGGTTTGGAGTGAAGTCATTGGACCATGAGGGCTTTAACCTCATCAGTGGATTCATCCATTGATGAATTAGTAATTTGATGGTATTATTGGGAGGCTGCAGAAACTATAGAAGAAGGGGCTTCATTGAAGAAGGTGGGTCACTGGGTGTGTGCCTTAGAAGGCCATATCTTCTCCCTGGCCCCTTCCTTGATCCCAGCTGACATAACCTGAGATTTTCCCTTCCACCAAGATGCTCTGCCTCACCTCAGGCCCAAAGCAATGGATCTGGTCAATTGTGGACTCTGAAACCATGAGCCAAAAAAATAAATCTTTCCTCCCTTAGGTTGTTTTTCTAAGTATTTTGTCATAGCAACAAAAAGCTAACACAGCAGATAAGCTCCCCTGCTAACCCATTCCATAGAATGATGGCTTCTACTCACATCATCCTGGACATCAAGGTCACAGCCAGCCTTCAGCAAAATCTGGACCACAGAAAGATGGCCCTTATTGGCAGCAAGATGCAGGGGGGTCCGGCCATGCTGTTAACACAAAGCAAACACCGATTTTAGAACAAGATAGCAAAACTGCTCTCTTCAGGGTAGGGACAGGGGAAATTTTTTTGCCCCTTTGATTTGGCAGAAAATTATTAATTTACCCATATCTCAAGTTGTTTCAGTTAACTCTGGCTATTGGCATCATAATCAATTATCAATACATGATAATTTCATTTAGTGTATAATTTCTACTTCCCACCTGTAAGCAGCAAAATGAGAAAGAGTCTCATATCTTCTCATTTTCCTACTTAATACTAATATTATGGGATGACGAAGTGGCAATGATCAATTAGACCAGGGCCAGAGGTGAGAAACAGGAACTGCCAAGCTAGTTAGCCCTAGGAAAATCCGGTAACTCCTTAAAATGAAAACGGAACAAACTGATCAGGAAAGACTCTTCCTCCCTTTAAAAACAGATTGTAAAATGTTTCAGCCATCCAAAAATAAAGTATTTTAAAATCCAGATAGCCCCAACCATTTCAAAAAGCATCAGTAAAACTACTCATGCTCCTTGTGGATGCCTCACAAATCTGATCTCCCCTCTAATTTGGTATTCACACCCCTCTGCCTTTATGTTTTCACTGTTCATAGCCAAAAACAACACAAACAGATCTACTTATTTCAAAATCTTATGTCCACGGTAGTAAACTTTACAATGTGGCTCAGGATTTTTTTTGTCTAACATTACATTTTTGAAACTTTGTATGGTCACCTGTAGCTCCAGTTCAGTTCCGCTGTACTGATGAGCACCCACCTGGTTGTTTCCTTGGGTTTGCAGAACATATTTGTGAGCTCAGCTCTCAGGCACTTCTCAGCCCTACAGATGCATCATGAAGACCATTCCCTCAACTACTCTAAGCACCTGAGCTCCTGGCTACCACCCTCAGTGGGAACACCCAGAATAAGTAACACTTTGCATTGTAAATTAATTTCTGTCCAGAGAACTGACCTTGTCACACTCCTACTTCTCCAAGTTCTAAAGGAGGCATTATGCTCCCTTAACTCTCCCCCAGGATTCACTGTGAAGGAAAGGTCAAACATCAATGAGCCATGGCCCCAGCCGTGCTCAAACACTCCTGTGAAGAATATGGGTCTCACTCGGTCTCTGTCCTGCTTAGCATCTTGATAAAGACCCAAAGGCCTTTATTGATATTCTAGCAGGATAAACCTATTTATGGTCTCAATAAAACACCAGTTTGCAATGGGTAACTAGCCATTGGAGGAAAACAGATAACAGACAATAAAGGATCTTCATTTCTGGCCATGAAATGCAATCAAAGCACGAGAATGAGACTGGAAAGAAAGAGGTCAGAGCTCGCTTTAAAATTAGAATGCTTAATTAAGAACAAAGTTATTCTAAAAAAAAAAAGTGGTCTATAAAAAGCTTTCATAAAAAAGGCAACATCTGAGATGAAAGAATGACCTTTCTTTGCCAGTGACTGTGCTCAGCCATGAGCCACTTAACCTTAACTCATTAAGTGAAATGTCCGTAGCTGATCAGATGGAGCAAAATGACCAGGTCTTCATTCACTGGGCCTGGTCTCAAACTCCATCTGTCATCACATATCTTCACACCTTGATACTGAGTGAATGACCTTCAGTAAGTTTCCTAAGGGGTTCTGAAACAGGAGAGTTCACCACAGGCATAAGCAGAGATACATGTGTGTGTTGTGAGGAAGGCACAGCATGATAGGACACAGGCACCTCTGAGAAGCCAGAAAACAGACCATAATGGGAAGAGGTTGTGTGGAGGGAAGCTGGAATGGGGGCAGGGACATAGGATCACTGGATGTTGTGGTCAGGGGAGCTCTGAGGAACACATTCATCAGTAACCACGTCACTGCTAGGGAAGGAGAAACTCAAGGAGGATGAAAGATCTGAGTGAACATAAATAATCAGAAGCCAGGAGAAGGAAACACTGCTGTAGCTCTGCTGTGGACTAAATGTTGAGTAAATCCAGATACTGAAGCCCCAGTCACAAAGTGATGGATTTGAAGATAGTGCCTTTGGAAGGTAATTAGGACATAGCAGTGAGCCCTCGTGATGTGATTAGTGACTTACAGAAAAAAGAGCTTGCTGCCCCTCTTTCCACCACATGAAGATGCAAGAAGAAGCCTGCTGCCTGCAAACCAGAAAGCAAGGCTCTCACCTGGGTAATCTGGGTGCTGCCACCCTGATCTTGGACTTCCCAGTCTCCAGAAAGGTGAGCAACAAATGTCTGTTGTTGAAGCACCCAGTTGATCAAAGACAGGTTCAAACCAGATCGTATTTGAGAGGGCACTTTAGAAATCATGAACAAGATGACCCTGGATGGAAGCATCTTCCTAATGCAAAGTCAACAACAACAACAACAAAACCCTCCCTGGGCTGGGGATGTGGCTCAAGTGGTAGTGCGCTCGCCTGGCATGCGTGCGGCCAGGGTTCGATCCTCAGCACCACATACCAACAAAGATGTTGTGTCCGCCGAGAACTAAAAAAAAATATTAAAAAATTCTCTCTCCTCTTTCACTCTCTTAGAAAAAAAAAAAAGATTAATAAAAAAAAAAACCCTCCCTGTGGAGAAATGAAAGGCCAGAGACACCAGAACTGGATAGGCCTGGTATAAATCCCAGTTCTGACTAATAGCACCTGTCTGGCTTTGTGCATGGCAATTTCCTAAGCCTGCTTTCTCATCTGTCAAACAGAAAAAGCCTCCACTCTGGACCCTGCAGGTTTGGGATAAGAATGAGCCAACACCCATCTTCTGAGTTTCCCTTGCTCCCACTATCCTCAGCCTCCAAGCGGGAGGACACCCAACTGCTAGTTTTCCTCCTTGACACCCACATACCCTAACCCTTAGGAAAGGCCAGTGAGGCATTTCCACTGTAACAGATCTGGGTGAAGACTTGGGTCACTCAGGCAGTCAGAAAGGCTCTGACTGGAGGGTCGTGGTTTGCCACCGGCCTGTCCTTGACCCGCTTGTCTGCTCTCGATTTTTAAAATATAGGCTGAGGTTCCCATTCTTTGCATCTCCGCCTTACCATCAGGGCCTTTACTGTCTCTCAACCATGCCACCTCCAATTCCCCAAGTGGCCATGTTCACAGTCTTGCCCTCTCCATGGCTGAAATGACACTGGGGCATATTTCAGTCCCAGGTTTGACTTCAGGGACATAGATGGGATGGTGGGCTGGTTACAAACTCCAGTTTTAGGATGTCTCAGACCCTCAGAGGAGACTTCGACACCTTGGAGGCTTCAGGAGCACTTTAGCAGTGACAAAGGGGCTTCTCTGAGGAGGTTCTGTGTTCCCTCACAGGCTTATGGACCTGGGAAGGGTGCAGCGGTAACAAAGGCAGAAACCGTTTTCCTGTGGAACATGAGTCTATCAGCCCCTGGATCCTGGGTTTTCTCAACACAAGACCAAATCCCTCAGACACCACCAACCAAAGGAAGAGAAATGCAGAAATGGGCTTAGTTTTCCAGAACATTCTATAGCAAAAAGCCACAAAAACAGGGCCCTTCAGAGGAGCAACTGCTTACACCCAGTACACAGATACCCCGGACTGAGCCTGGCTTATGGGAAAAGCTGGAGCACCTTCAGAGGGAGAAGGCAAACAAAAACTGATCCTTACGACACTTCATGAATGATTCAGACCAAAGGATGCAACTGTTGTTTCCACGTCCCTAGGACTTTCTAGCTGAAGAAAAGTACACAGGAGAATGACTACTTACTATGAATGACAGAAGTTGTTTTTGAAATGTCAATTTCCCCTGAGTTCCACCCCAATTATCCTCAAAGCCAGTTCAGCTCCATACACCCAGGCCCTGGTGACCCAGGGAAACCAATACTGATGAAGGTCTGCTAGGAGCAGCAGGCACTGCCTTGAGAAGTTCACATCTGTTAGCTCATTCAGTCCTCCCAACCCCATAAGGTGGATACGATTATTCAGCTTATTTTACAAACGGGGAAACTGAGGCATGGAGAGACTGTTGTTTATTCTATACCACATAGAAGGTAACTGGAGTATGTGCTCACCTCTTAGACCATCTGACCCCAGAACCCGTGCTCTTACCCCTACATGCTGCCCTGGTGGTGCTGAGGGGCCACCTAGTAGAGGGAGTTTTTTCTTGCTGTCAGGAAGCTCCCAGGTCCTTGGGTATTGTGTGTGAGCCCAGACACTAACCTCTGGTTTCTTAGAAATAGCCTGGTTTCCTGGTTCTAAGATCTCTGGAATGAGCAGTGGTCTTCTAGTTTTCCTTTGCATTGAATCTCCTGGAGAGGTTGGTCCGTGTCATTACTGATGCCATGCCCCTCCTCCAGTCTGATTGTGGTGAGGCCCTGGTGTCAGGTTTTTATACACCTGGTGACTTTAATGTGTGATGGGTTAAGAACATAGGATGAGATGATAAGGGGCCCAGATAAGCCCTCCCCAGAGCAGCCCTCAGGTAAACCTGCTGGGCTGGGCCTGCCCAAGCAAGAGCCATTCCTCTTGTTACATTCTTCATGATTCGCTCATCCCCACCTGTCAATGCAAAACATCCCAAATACTGCACCATTAACAGCCCAGAGCTTGCCAGATCTTCAAAGATTATATATGCGATGTCATAAAATTAATAAAAGTTCGGAAAACAAAAATAATATCTAATTCCACAACCCAATTCAACTGTTATTTTTATCCAATTCTTTTCAGAGAATCTCTTTATTGATGCCTCTGTAGTTATATCCACAAGGTACATAAAATTATCTTGCTTTGTGCAATAATATACCTTAATCCCGTGACTCTTAAACCACATTGAACTGCAGAACCTCCTACTAGAAGAGATTGCTGGGCTCCCTGTCCAGAGTCTCCGATTCAGTAAGTCTGGGATACAGCAAGAGAATTTGCATTTATAACAAGCTTGCATGCCACGAGAGGGTACTTCTTGTCCCCACTATCCCTCCCTTTTACTTTCTCATCCCTCTCCCCTCTGCTTCCCACCCACCATGAGCTGAGCAGCTTTTCTCCATCATGTTCTTTCCAAGATTCTCTGCCTCACCTCAGGCCCAAAGCACAGAAACCAGACGACCATGGACTGAGACCTCTGAAATCGTAAGCCAAAATAGATCTGTCCCCCGCTAAGTTGTTGTCTCAGGTGTTTGTCATGGTGGCAAAAAACTAAAATAGGCAGAAATGGCTAGTCAGAGACCACATTAGGAGAGCTACTGACAAACCACTGGTTTTCAACTCTATTGCATATTAGAGTTACCTAAAATCTAAACCCACACACACTCCCAATTTTTATCCCCAAAGGGTTGGATTCCATTAATGTAGGGTGGGGTCTGGATTTTTTTTTTAATTTTGTTTCTAAGGTTCCAGGCAATCCTAATGTACAGTCAGAGATTATGAACCACTTTTAAAACCACCAGTTAAGATGGGCCACCACCTGTGACCAGGAGAGTGAGAGAAGGCAGAATCCCTGTATTTCCCTTTCATTCAACCAGCAGAAGCAGAGGCCAGAGCTGTTCACAGCCAGGAAACTGAATTGCAAAGGGCCTTGAGATGTTGCCAAGCAACCACCACAGAAAAGTGGCCCCACTGTCAACTCTGGGGGCACTGGCCTGGAATGATGCTTTGTTCAGGCAGGTTGAGCCCTGTGGGATTGACTCTAGCAGAACTGCTGTATTGGAACATCAGAGTGACTCCCATTCCAGCAGGTGACCCATAAATTACACTAACAGGTGATTATGAAGACCACACAGAACAAAACTGTCCCTGCTATTCATTCTGAAGAGCCAACTCCCAGCTGGGGACGGGGGTGGGGAGGGCTCTGTCAGGAAACATTCCAGGAGGATTCCTGTTGAGATATTAATCTCCCACCAACTAGGATGACATGGGAGCCGGGCCAAAGGTAACCAGTTTAAAATAAACCTTGAAATGAAGTGTAGGTGTTTATTTCCCCCAGCAGATGCTCACATTTGAAGCTGAGCCTCCTCACTGGACTCTGCAGACCAAGGTGTTTACACGAGTGGGGACAAGGGGTCATTTGAGAACCACAACCTACAGAAACAAGCCAGGGAAGACTGCCTCCATCAGACTCCATGGGGCCCAGGAGCTCTAGGTCATGACTCTGGCCATTCATTTTCCCTTGCCAGGTCACAGCTCCTGCTTTGGCGTGCCAGATCCCACTTACTAAAGGGCAGGTCTTTCAGACCAACAATGCCTACCTGTGAACAAGGTCTAACAGAAGAGCGCTAGACATGGAGGAGTAGAACAGAGAACCAAGTGTATCAGAGAAGCGAGAAGCAAGGGTGCTGGTTGGTGCTCCATTCCTGCAACGCAATCTCCATCTCTGTCCAGTGATGTTCCAAACCAGACAGAGAGCTGAGGCAGAAACCAAATGAATAAAGGGGCAGAAACTCTGAAGAATGGGGGTGGCATGGAAGGGAGGCTGGATTACAGGAATCAAGACTCAGTTAAAAAAAAAAGTTTAAGCATTTTAACCAGGGGTGTCACAAAAGGGCAGGTGGGTAGATGAGACTCATCTGAGGTGAAATGGAATAATTTAGGTCCAATTAGTATAATAGGATATAGCCCCCTTTCTCCTGGGGATCATGAGAAATACAATAGATCAAGGTCAGGCAGTCTTTTGAGGTAAAGAATGTCTGTGTATCAAAGTTCCTCCATTTTTCCCATGCCCCCCCCCCATTATGGATCAGCATCCACTAGTGGAGGGAGGGCTGGGGAAGGGGAATGGGGGGCAGGAAAGATGGTGCAATGTGATGGACATCATTACCCTAGGTACATGTAAGACTGCATGATGGTGCGACACTGCATTGTGTACAACCAGAGAAATGAAAAGTTGTGCTGCAATTGTGTGCAATGGATCAAAATGCATTCTGCTTGTCATATATACCTAATTAAAATAAGTTAAAAAATTGTAAAATACCATTCTTGGCTATGAAACTATTAGTATAATAGCTAATACTGAAGGATAATAACTATAATTTGTTTTCTTTTTAAAAAAAGAATGTATCTTGTCGTAGCTTCAAAGGAGAAGGTAAGAGGCAAGAATGGTAGAAGGTTAGTCAAATAAGTGTAAATTTTAGAAAGATAATATTCAGGTGGAACATGGTCTTTGAGAGTTTAATTTGGATGAGGTTAGTAAGGCCAACAGAGGTTAAATGAGTTCTCAGGATCTTAAATATCATTTGTGGCAGAACTGCAAGAGCTAGAATCCTGGCCACTTAGGTCCTAAATGACAAAAGAATCCCAGTTTCCTGAGTGTCCTAGGGGATCTTTTATCCTACACAGTATTCCCTGAGAGTTTCAACTGCCTGGAAGGATGTGGATGGGGAACAGAAAACTTTAAAACTCTTCTCAGACTATGATTCAACAAAGTTATAAAGACATTCAGAAAAAAAAAATAGGGGAAGAAAAAGTACCATAGACCAAAGAAAAGCAAAAATAGTAAAACTAAATTTAAAAATAACTTATAGTTTAACTTCCAGACTGTTCTTTCCTTAGCAGAAATGTGTTTTGTCTACTTGGATGAGTGACACAATACATCTTAATCAGACTTTAGGTGACAAGCAGCAGCAAGGGCAAGTTCCTTGGGTGACAAAAATCAGGCAGGATCCATGACAATTTCAGATGGGAAGAATGAGCTAATAACAAGATAATGTGTAAGTGGGGCAGATAGTAATTCCTGTCCTGGGGGTAGTACCCCAGTCCTACAAGGATAGGGATACTGGGACATTCCCGTAAAATAAAAACAATCAAATAATTTGGAGAGGTAATAAACTTTTAGTAATAAACTTTTACTAAAAGATTTAATAAGAGAATTCCTTTTGAGGTAATACAGTAACTGGGTTTGCTTCTAGAAAGGTCCACTAGAGATTTAACTGGCTGTTAAGGATTCCATTGACTCCTATAGCATATTTGTCCGTAAGTGATACGGCATAAGTTAATGGCTTTGCCATCCCCTCACAGGAAGCTAAAGTGGACCGTCTTCAATGGGTTGACATATCCACAGAACAAAGCTTGGGGTTCCAATGCATGAAGAACTGTGCATGGGAGGTAAGGACTATCCTTTCCAGAAATAAGAATCGGTGACTTTTCAGTAACTGTTAATATCATGTATTTTTCTTCCGTTGTGGGTATAATGAATTAAGGAACCATACTTCCATTTCTGAAATAGACCCAAGTCATAGTGTTATTATTATTCTTCTGGTAAGTGCTATATTCTATCAGGAAATGTTAATTTGTTTTGAGTTGGGGATCTCACTATGTTGCCCAGGCTGGCCTTGAACTAACCCTGGCCTCAAGCAATCCTGCCACCTTATCTCCTGAACTAGCTGGGACTATAGGCGTGTACCATCATGCCCAGTTTAGTATTAAGAACTTTTATATCTACATTCATATATAAATCCTGTTCTATTCTATTTACTTGGTTTGGGTATTAAGGCTGTGCTGGCTTTGTAAAAACAAATCTAACTTTTCATTTTGATTTAGGCTTGATGTTAAAATATAAAACAGAGCTGTGAGACTACTACGTGACTCTAGTACCTTTTCAAAAATCCCATCTTTGATTGCATTTCCAATCTTTTCTATGTAATTAGACTAAGATGCTTCTTTTGGGGTCAATATTTTGGGATTTTTTTATTGTGATAAAATATATGTAAGTGTACAATTCAGTGACATTAAGTATATTCATAATGTTCAACCATCACCACCATTCATCTCTAGAACTTTTTTCCAGATTAAATGCCTTCTCCTCCTTTCCTTATTGAAGTGGATAGAATTTCCAAAACTATATTGAATGAGACTATTAAGACCAGATATCCCTGCCTTATTCCTCGTCTTAGCAGGAAAATGTTCATATCTCACAATTATGTAGAATATTAATTGTAGGAATTTTGTAGATACCCTTTATCATGTTGAGAAAGTTCTCAATTTCTGGTTTTCTGAGAGTTCTTATCACAAATGAGTGTTGAATTTTGTCTTAAGCTTTTCCTATGTATCTGTTACTATGATTATTTAGTCCTTCCTCAGTTATCCATGGAAGAGTGGTTCTAAGACCTTCCAAGGATACCAAAATCCACAGATGCTCAAAACCCTTATATAAAAGGGCACAGTATTTGCATATAATCCTATCCACCCCTGTTGCATACTTTTTAAAAATATTTTTTATTGTAGATGGACACAATACCTTTGTTTTTATGCAATGCTGAGGATCTCATCCAGTTCCTCAGTGATATATGCTAGGTAAGCACTGTATCACTGAGCCACAACCCCACCCCCCTACTGTATACTTTAAATCATCTCTAAATTACTTATAACACTCAGGCATGACTATACAGTATAAACCAGTGACAGTAGCACCACGTGCTTTACGATTAAGACAAATGGTAAAAAGCCCTCCCCAACTACATCCATTGTTCAAGACAGACAAGAAGACATCAAAACCCATGCTAGCATGTGATCACAACCCCTTGATGCAAAAATCACCAGTACCCTCATTTTAAATACATTTCTATATTAAAAGACATGCCCAGGAGGAAGACTCAACATAATTTTAGACACATTTTGACTATATGCAAAATGAAGGCATGCCACAAAATTGCAATATGATCGTGAACCAATATTGCTATGAAACCTATAAATATGCAAATTCCCAATCCACAGCTATACAAATGTTGCTCACCCTTTGACTTCCTTGCTACTCTGCCTATGGGACATATTAATCCATGCAATAAATGATTCTAACCCTGTTATCCATGTTTAATTCTATCCTGCATGAGCTAAAGGACTCACTGAGTCAGTGATAGTACCTAATACAATGAAAATGACATAGTTACTATGCTATATTGTTTAGGAAACAATAAGAAAATCTGTATATATTCAGTACAGATGCACTTCTTTCAAGTTTTTTTTTTAAAGTCTCTCGTATAAACCTTTTTTTGAAAAAAAATAAATGAAGTATACATATGCAAGGCTTAGATTTTAAATATAGTTACAGAAGAGGAAAGCTTCTAGGCCTAAATAAGTTTTTCAAATATTTCTGATCTGTCTTTGGTGGAATCTGCGGATGTGGAACCTGAGGATACAGAGGCCAAAACATATCATTTCTCTTGTTTAGCCCGTTATTATAAACCAAATGCATAGCCCCCAAATTCATGTTGAAATTCCCCAGTGTGATGTTGTTTGGAGGTAGGGTCTTTGGGAGGTTAATGAGGTCATAAGGGTGGGCTCCCATGATAGGATCAGCACTCTTAAGAAAGGTAAGACAGAGAAGAGCACTTTTGCTCTCTACTAGATGAGAACACAAAGAGAAGGCAGCCATCTCTAAACCTGAGGCGTGTCCTTTCTAGGAACTGGATCTGGCACCTTGATCTTGGGACTTCCCATCCTTCACATACAAGGATCTGTACAAAACAAATGTCTATTGTTTCAGCCCCACAGTTTGAGGCATTTTGTGGTAGCAGCCTGAGCTAAGACACCAGTTGAGGGGCTGAGGCTGGGGCTCAGCAGTTGAGCGCTTGCCTAGCACATGTGAGGCCCTGGGTTCGATCCCCAGCACCACATAAAAATAAAGGTATTGTGTCCAATCACAACTAAAAAATATTTAAAAAGAAAAAGACACCAGTTGATATGTAGATTGTACTGGCTGCTGTTGAACAAACATTGCATACTTGGATCATGGTGTACAATTCTCTTTCTACACTGCTCGACTCAATGGAAACAAGGGCTAAATGCAGACCAAGCACAGCTCTGCCTACTCAGCCACACACCCTATCATTGGTTTATAACAACCCAAACATGCAACAGCCAACTTCCACTGGAAACAAACCAACAGGCCTGCTGAGAAAGAATTTGCAGTCTCCAAACAAGTTCCTGGCTTAATTTATTTTCTGAAACCCAAGTCATTACAGCTGAAGAGAAAGGAGGAAACAACCAAGAAGGACTCAGCAGATTCACCAGGGACCACCTGGGCTGGCTCTGGGCAGAGGCCCAAGTGGGCAACTTACAACTCCTAAAGCTCCCTCTCTGGCATCTTCATTTCCAGAACGTGGGTTGGGAGAACGACGCTTTGGAAGTCTAACAACATGCTGATTGCGGGCCTGGAAACCAATGATCCTCCAACACATGCTATTCAGGAAAAAAATGGATATTTAGGGAAGACTTTAAAATACTGATACCAGCTGTGCCCCAACACTGTAACATCTCATTTAGAGTGGTTAGGACCAACTAACCCTTATGACTTTGGGGAGCTTAGGAATTAGGACTTCCATGATTTGGGAAAATTTTTTACTGATATTTAGATTGTGAGTTACAAAAACACTCAGTTGTATGGTTAGAGATTTTAAGTTCAAACTGCTGAAGCAATAGAATATCAACAGCACTGACAGACTGCAAGGGTGTGTGTGTGTTGGGTGCGGGGGGCAAGATGGCTCCCTGACCTAACACCTAGGTTCCATTGGACCTCTGGGAAACGTTCCTACCAGGCCTGTCCAGAGCTGGGGAAGAAGGGCAAGCAGAGCCACCTTCATCCCCACTTAGAACCACTATAACTAAGTCACGCCTTCCACAGAGGGCAGGAAGGCACACAGGGAAGGCCCTGTACACTCCTAAAAATTCCAGGTAGGCAGGGAAGGGGGCAGAGAGATGGCAGCAAAGACTCAGGCCAACTCCTGGATTCTACTTTAAAAGCACTTCAGCAGCCTCTCCTGAAAGGTTCAGGTCAGTTTTGAGTCTTGCTCTCCTCAGAGTGTTTCCCCAGAGGCCAAGACAGGGGTCATTTCAGACCCACCGCATGAATTCTTATATTGCCCCTCTCAATCTGAGGGGCCATCTCTCCCTCCTCCAAAGAGCACCTTCTGGGCACCCACCTACCTTCACTGGAAACATGAGTCACAGTAGTGCTTCCTAATCAACACCCTCATCATAGCAAGCTAACACTTTCAGACTATTATTGACCTAGTACTTTCCTGTGCATTGTCTCATAGATAAGCCACATAATAATTCACAGCATACATTTGCATTCCCATAATTCAGATTTTTATTTCTTGCTAGTAAACTTGTTTCTAGTTTGGATTGACATTTGGAATATTCCATGACATTCTGTGAAGAGCTACATAACTTCCAGATGTATAAACAGTGATTAGCCCAGTGTTCCATACAGAGTGCTGTCCTGAACACAGGCAAGGCTGAGACTGCAGGGTAGTACCTACTGCAGTGTGTGGTCCCCATCTGCCTGGAAACTCCCCAATCTCAGGCCACAACCCAAACCAATTAAATCGGAGCCTCTGAGCATGTGCCTGGGCCATGGGATATTTTCTAGGCATTGATATATTTTATGGCTCTATAGGTGACCACACCCTATAGTCAGTACTGAGAAGGGCTGATGGAAAAGAAAGTCTGTGCCTCTGCCCCAGGCTGGGAAACAGTCACCCTGCTGTCCATTGAGTCCTTTCTTCATCCTGGAGGACATGACACTGTGCACCTGGCATGGATTACCTTATTTAATCCTCACCACAAATCCCTGAGCAAGGTGTCCTTCTGCCACTTCACAAATGGATGTGAAGGGCCAAGGAGGCCAATAACCTGGCAAGGGATGCAGATGGCAAAAGGGATTCTAGGTAAATATAAGTTGAGAAAGTCTTTAAAATGGGTGACAAGTTCATGGAGACAGAATGGTATTGACAGAGGTTGGGGAGAGGACAGTAAGAAGTTAGTGAAACCTGTACCTGTCAGACACTATGAGAAGGAAAAAGTTTAAATTTAAACATGGGGGTGGGGGATACACCCACATGACTGGACATTATCCCATCATAGATGACCATCCACTTGGAAGTTTTCTCCACTTCATTACCTATTCTGTTGCTCTGAGCTACTCTACAACTCTAAGTTGTAGAGCATCAATGGTGATACAAATACCTGTGTCCAGTGAAGATTCAGGGGAATATTGGTCAGCTTTACATATAATAGGCAAATTTCTGCTTTCTGAAGGCCTACATATTTGCAATTTTTAGATTTCCCTTTGAACTAGTTGAACATCTTAATGGTTTCCTCATTAATGGGTTCAATGAAATCTTAACACATCTTCATTTTATAACTGTCACTCAGAATTGCCACCGTAAGTCAAATTCCCCATTTTTTTTTTTTTTTTTTGTACTAGGGTTTGAACTCAGGGACACTTAACCACTGAGCCACATCCCTGGCTCTTTTTCTTATTTTGAGATAGTGAGGCCCTAAACAATTTAGTGAGACCCTAAGTTGCTGAGGCTGACTTTGAACTCATGATCCTCCTGTTCAGCCTCCGGAGCTGCTGGAATTACAGGTGTGCTCTGCCTCACCTGGCTCTCAAATTATTTTTTTATTTTTATTTTTTGTTGTTGTTATTTTGTGTTCCTCTACAACAACAACAACATCGTCTTTATTAATTTTTTCATGTGGTGCTGAGGATCAAACCAGTGCCTCACATATGCTAGGCAATGAGCTACAGCCCTAGTCCCTCCCCAATTATTTTTGATGATAGACTACAAAAGCCCAAATTTTCCCAGTTGAGATTTTCTTCCCATAGGGAATACTTATAGGTATTATAGAACAAACAGCAGATGTTCTAGGGCTTGGGGCTAATCTACCCTGTATGATGCTCTGAGTCTAATACCCAGCACTGAAGGAGAGGAAAAAATTAAAAAATAAAAGCAGATGCTCTGTTTGGCCCGACATGTAACTATATGCCCTCATCGCCCTGTTTATTTCAAATAGAATACAACTGCTCCGTGGAGCACATGGATCCACTAGCCTGCAGCAGAATCAGGGGCTGTGTCAGCCCTGTGCAGGCTCCAGCCCTCCTGCCAAGGACACACTGGGACACTTGGGTGTCAAATCAAAAGTTTCACACTGTCAAGGGTGAGAACCCTCCACCCACTTGTGAATGGAGAGCAAGAAAGGGGAGAAGAGAGATGGGGTTCCCTTCCATTAGCCACTTCCCTGCTCTTCTAATTCCCAGGCAGCTGGCCCCAGAAACAACCCAGAGAAAATCCTATGGAACTCATGCTGAAATGAAGGGAGCAAAGGCCCAACAGAGGTCAAATCAGTTACAGCAGAGAGCTCCCAGAGAGAATGCTAGAAAGGTAAGACGAGTTCAAATGAAGGAGAAGAGGGAGGAGGGAGCTGTCAGGAAGAGAGCCAGTGTTCCCTTGGGCCAGTGTCTGACGGGTCTCTCACACATTGCTGATGGAGTGTAAATTGGCACCACCCCTTTTTAGAGTGATTTGGCTATAGCTATCAAAATTACAAGGGCACACACACTCTCCCCCAGCAGTGCTACTTAGAGAAATCAAACATCATCACACTGTGCAAAGAGACACCAGAAAAAAGTTGCTGCAGTGTAATTTGTAAAAGCAAAAGATTAACACAACCTAACTGTCCATCAATAGAGGATTGGATACATCAATTATGGTTCATCCATGTATCATTTATACATCATTAAATAAAGATAAGTGAAGAAGGGTATGTATAGTATTCCACAATTTGTATAAAAAGAGGGAAACAGCCGAGTGTGGTGGCACACGCCTGTAATCCCAGTGACTCAGAAAGCTGAGGCAGGAAGATTGCAATTTTGAGACCAGCCTCAGAAACTTAGCAAGATTCTGTCTCAAAATAAAAAAAAAAAAAGAGGTTTGAGATGTAGCTCAGTGGAAAGCACCCCGGGTTCAATCTCCAGTACAAAGAAAAAAAAAAAAAGTAGGGAAACATCTCAAAGAAACAGGCAACAGGTTACCTTCTAGGTGGGAAACCCTGGTGAGGAGACAGCATGGGAGAAAGATTAGTAAAGCTTTGTAACTGCTTATTAAATCATTACTAATTTAAGTATTTTTAAGAAATTATATATTTTAATAAATTAGTGCATAGAGTCCTCTGGAAAAAGCACATGACCTACAGTGAAAGTTTTCACCTAACCAGCAACCTTCTATGTTGTGAGCCATCCATGGGCTGCGTGTAGTCCACCATGCACCGAGCCTATTGAATAGGAACATCTGGTGTCTGGGAATGACCAATGGACATTCCTTCTGGTTAACTGCCCTGACCCATTATGAATTCATATTCGGTTCTGCCAAAGGTCCCACACAGCAGAGATGGGGTGACCTGCCAAGACGCCAATCAACCTGCTGACTTCAAGACAGCATGAAGCAAGAATTCACCCCTGAAATCTCATCCCTGCCTTTGATGAACCCCCTTAAATAAACTGCTGGAGCCATTTTGCCTTGTCTAGTTCCAGCTCCTGGGTGGACTAAACCTACCAGGGCTCCGTTTTTGAAAATATATTTGATTCTTTGTCTCTTGTTCTTCACTAGTTATTCTAGACTTTAATTTCTCAGGTGTCTTACACCCTCCTTGGCAGGAAGAAGAACCCTCCAATGAGACGCTGGCCATCACCCCCTATACAAGTAAGCATCTATTTTCTCCCCCACCTACCTCCTGGGAACTGTGAGCTTAACAGAAATGAATATACAACAGGCTGGCAAATACAAGTTCTGACCCACACCTTTGCTGTAAGTCTTACTATTAAACACAAACCCACAATTTGAAGTAGACCGGGTCCCCAACTGAATGAAAATGGTGCCTTTCTACTAGAGTGGGCAATGTATTCCTGTCTGCCTGGGGCTATCTGTTTATGCATACTGGAAAGCACAATTATTAGTAGAAACCTGTATTGGTCAGATTTCTGTTACAGCAACAAATATCTAACTTGTAAAGAGGAAAGGTTTGGCTCATGGCTGAAGAGTTCTTTCTGGTCTGTGATGGGGTGAGCCTATGGTTTTTAGGCCTCTGGTGGAAAGGCAACACATATGGAGCAGTACCTGGTGGAGCAAAACCAATTGCCTCATGGACAGAGAGCAAAAGAGGAAGTCCAGGTGGGGACCCATCATTCTCTCCAAGGGCATGCCCTTCACTGATCTGAAGAATGCCCACTAAGCCCTGCCTCTTAATGATTCCACCTCCAGCATCCAAGGGAGACCAAACCTATACCACACAGGCCTTTGAGGGACAGTCACCTAAAATTCCTTCATTATTAAAGGTGTTATTGTTTTGGATGAATATAATAACCCCACCTACACCTAACTGGGTCTTTCCCAAGCATTTTCAAACTTTCATTCAGATAATGAAACTCGGACTCTACGCTTCTAAAAGCCCTGACCCAACCATCTCCAAGATGTGTCTTTCAGACAGTGTCCTATCCAGGCCCTGGCTCTTCACCCAGAGGATCCATTGAACTTTATTCCTAAAAGCTCTTGATGGGCCACACTAATTTACCTCCTATCTAGTGGAAATCATTAACATATCAATGACTATGCCTTTTGTCCCAGGAATTCTCTTTCTAGGCGTTTACCTAACAGATATTCTAAATCTGAAAGACACCTAGCATCCTCTATGATAGCAAAGAATGCAAAATTTGTAGACAACCTAAATGCTCATAAGGAGGTGACTGAATAAAATCCACAGTTTATCCACACAATGGGAGATTGGAGCCATTATAGCTGACAATTCGATCTATGTTCAATGATAGGGTAAATCTTAGATATGCCATTGTGGAGAGCAGGCTGTGAAAAACATGGAAACTAGTAAGCAGTTCTGTCAAAAATTTAAAAATTGAACTACCACACTATCCAGCAATTCCACTTCTGGGTACATATCCAGAAGAAATGAAAGCAAAGACCTGAACACTCATTTACACCCAGTTTATACAGCACAATTCCCAACAGTCAAGAGGTGGAAGCAACCCAAGTGTCCATTGATTCTGGAAAGGATAAACAAGATGCGATATTCACATAAAATGAAATATTAATCAGCCTTAGTAAGGAATGATACCCTAAACATGCTATATACCACGCATGGTGCTAAGTGAAATAAGTCAGTCACAAGGGGATGAATATGGTAGGATTCCACACATCCTGAGGTACCCAGAGTACTCAAATTCAGGAAGATAGGAAGTAGAATGGTGGGTTCCAGGTATCAAGACGGGGAAATAAGGAGTTAGTGTTTAATGAGTATAGAGTTTGTTTGGAAAGAAAAAAAATTCTGGAGATGGATGGTGACAAGTTGTACAACAATATGATTGTACTCAATGCCCCTGAATTGTAAACTTAAATTAAGATGGGCTAGGATGGGCAGCACAGGCTTGAAATCCCAGCAACTTGAGAGGCTGAGGCAGGAGGATCATAAGTTTGAGGCAAGCCTTAGCAACTTAGCTAAGGACTGGGGATGTAGCTCAGTGACAAAGGACCCAGGGTTCAATCCTCAGTAGCAACAACAAAAAACCCCACAAAGGGCTGGGGATAGGAATGGGGATTGATAGCAAGTGGCTATGAAGTTTCTTACTGGGGTGATAGAAAAGTTCTAAAATTAGAACGTGGTTGAATTAGTCTTCCCATGCTGCCAACAACAGAAATTTCTCATAGTTCTGGAGGCTGAGAAGTGCAAGATCAGGGTGCCAGCATGTGGGTTTTGGTGAGCTCTCTTCCTAGCTTGCTGATGGCCCCCCATCTCAGTGTCCTCACACGGCAGGGAGGAAGAATAAGCTCTCTGGTATCTCTATTTATAAGGACCCTTATCTACCAATCATAGGGACCCATGCTCATGACCTCATCGAAATCTAATTACCTCCCAAAGGGCCCGACTCCAAATTCCACCACATCAGGGACCAGGGTTTCAACATATGAAAGCGGGGGGGGGGGGGGGGGGAGGGGGGGGGGGCAATTCAGTCTGCAGCAGTGGTGATGGTTGCACAATTCTGTAAATACACCAGAAATTACTGAATTGTACAATTAATAATGGGTGAGCTTCTCAGCCTGTAAAGTATACTTCAGTAAAGCTGTTTGTTTCCATTGTTGCAGCTCTATCAATTTAGGAGAGGCTCATGATGTCACTTCCTCACTTAATGGAAGGAAAACAAATGGCCCATTAAAATCACCTTCAGGACACCAAGTCCTGACTCAGTACAGTGGTCCAGAGGTAGCACAGAAATAAGCTTAAGCTCTCATTGTTGTTGCTGTTTATGGTAGCACTGGGAACCAAGCTCAGGGCCTTATGTTAAAAACTTGCAGATGCCAGCCAGGCATGGTGGTACACACCTGTAATCCCAGCAGCTTGGGAGGCTGAGAGAGGAGGATCACGAATTCAAAGACAGCCTCAGCAATTTAGCAAGGCTCTAAGCAACTCTGAGATCCTATCTCAATACAACATATAAAAGGGTTGGGGATGTGGTTAAGCAACCCTGGGTTCAATCCCCAGTACCAAAAAAAAAAAAAAAAAAAAAAAACCTTGCAGACTATGTACTTTAATTATTGCTATCATTACTAGCTTTTCAGGGTTGTTATATTATACCTGTTTTACAGTTGCAGAAACTGAAGCTCAAAAAAGCTAAGCAACTTGCACAATCAGCAAACAAAGCACAAATAAAACCTGTGAGCACATGCTGTAACTACAGAGTTCATATACTCTCTTGTTTGTGATTGCCTGGGTCCTGAAGAGCACTATGGGCAGATCACAAGAAGCCAGGGTTAAAGCTCACTCCATATTCAGTTATAAACAATTTATTTCTGTGCATCCCACTGTTAGGCTCCATAGGTGACCTACAAGCATCTCAGGATCCTCTTTTTTTTTTTTTTAGAAACCTGTATGCAATACAGAGAATATATATGAGTAACTGAAAATGTGAGCTGGCCAATCTCTAGATGTTAACAGATGATACTGTTTGAAAATTAAACTCCTTCTCCATCTCTACACCTCTCTGGGGTGGCCTGGAGGGTGGGCTTAGCAGCCTGACTCCATGGGTAAATTTGCATTTTTGCCTGGGGAAGTTACTCAAATCCCTTTGTGCCTCAGTTTCCTCATTTCCACAGTGGTGGTGAGGAGAGAACCTCCACTAGAGGGCTGTATGCTATAAGCTAGGTAAGTGCTCACTGTTGGTGATCCTCCACAGGTATATTTGAACTTGACATCTAACTGCACAGGACTGCCTTTTGTTGGCCTTACTACAAAACTGCCTTTGACCAGTATGTTCTCTTGTATGCCATGGTGTATCATCTGTAGGAGGGGAAAGCAATGTCCTCCATAGTTTGCCATTCATTTTTCATTGACTCATGGTGGTGGTCATTTGGTCCAGGCTGTCACTGTGTACACAGGGACAGTGAGACTGTGCAGTGGGGATTTTCCCAACCACTAGCTGGCCTTAGGAGGCTTGTTTAATGTGATTATCACACACTCTGCCCAGTGAGCTTTTGTGTCCCAACTACTCCCAAGGGATCTCTTGACCGTTTGACTAAAATAAGTAGGTAAGAAAAAAAGACATGCTATGATTTTAAAGACTGTCAAATGCTAATTACAAGTTATTTCATTTGAAAGATGGCAATGAAAGCATTCATAATACCCCTCCTTTCTCCCCCAAACCTGTCACTGGACCGAAAGCCAGTTCTTTTGAAAGCTGTGAATCAAAAACAACAGTTTTATGGACAATGGTTAAGAGGTAGGCTAGTTCCCAGGGAATGGTTGCAGCGTTTTCCTCTTGTTACCTTGGTAACCGCTACCTTGGCGCCCTTGTTGATGAGCTGAACCACATTCTCTGCTTGGCCTTTGTACGCAGCTATGAGAAGGCGTTCTGAAAGCGTAGCGACCGCATCCTGCTGGCTCATGAATTAGGAGAGAAAGAGGTTTTCGGCAATACGGTGGACAAGTTCCTTTGGCTCAACACGAAGCCACTGGCCTGGGCTGGCATCCACGCGTAGAGATGTTCACAATCATTAGAAGGTGCCTTCTGTTTTATTTTTTTACTATGCCATCTTCAGGACCTAGGGATTATAAAACAAAGCTGTAATCAGTGTCATCTGACACACAAGTACCCAAGCAACCATGCCTCTTCTCTGACTTAAGGGCATTCTGCTGGTTGCACACTGTAGGGAAGGAAGCCAAAGGGAGACAGGATGTGCAGCAGCACACTCTCCACGGCAAAACCCCTGAAGGGAGTTTCTAAGGGGAAGGCAGAATGTGCTAAGCCCCCTTCTCTTTCTCCCACTTCAGCAATATTCTCCAGAGAAAAATAACCAGGACTTTAAGGGTGGCTCTGCATTTTTGTCCTGGGTAGAAGAGGCCTAATATAATCTCCCAGACACCAGCTGGTTTACACACCCACCTCCAGCAGATAATCATACTGTGCATCTTTACCAACAAGATTCTGGACCAGGTTTTTTGGGTACACCGCAGCTGGTCTGCTGATTCACAAAGGCAGGCTGAGGCTGGTGGACTACACCTCCCAGAGTGACAGATGGGATCTCTCCCTGGGGTTTTCTCGCTGCACTCATTGCAATTGTCTCCCTTTACCCTGTTCTTACTGTAACAGTACAGTCTCACGAGTTCTGGAACAGATGGAGAGCTGGGCACAGGCTCCGCTGACTCCCAGTTCCAGATTGCCAAAACAATCCACCTTGGGACCCACATGGATGCTAAACCTGACAGCAGCTCTGTCTATTCAGGAGAGGCTCATGGAGTTGCTTCTTCACTTAATGGAAAGAAAACAAATGGCCCACTAAAGTCACCTACAGGACACTAAGTCCCGACTCTGGGCAGTGGTCCAGAGGTAGCAACCAGAAGTAAACTTAAGCTCTTCTTTCCACCCAACGACCAAAATGAACAGGATTTAAAAGATTGACTCCTCTCAGTAACCCCAGTCACCATTAGACCAAACCCAAGCCACTGATAATTATTTCAAAGGGGAAGAGTTCTTTGGGCAAAAGAAGGGATGCTTAGAGGTCTAACCCACTCCTGCTAGGAGAACAAGGGCTTCTTTGTTTTTTAAACCACTTATTAAAACATCAACATATACAAATGGAAATAAAGTGCTGTATCCAAAAAATACCATTCTTCAACCCAGAACACCACACCTTCTAATTCTAAAGGTCAAGAAGAATACCAGCATATTTTTACAATTGCTTCCAGCAAACTCAGTAATTCTTTCAGGCTCTAGAGATTAAGGCCATTTACCCTGACCTAGCTTGGAAAGGTCTTGGCCATATTGGGCTCAAGCAGTCATCTGGTCAACCACTCTGGGAGACTGGGGTTAAGGGCCCACACAGAGAACAGACATAGGACATCTCTGTCAGGACTATGGTGGGTTTTACAAATGGCATTTTATTACAGAAAGTGTTAGCCAAAAATAAATACTGTAACTTTAGAAAGATAATTGTTATACCCACAAAGCAATTTGTGCATCATTACATTTTCTTATCGTTTTTCATCTCTAACCCAAAATGCAGGCAAAAGGTAGCAAGGAGAGGAAAATAGAAGGAATATGGAAAACCCATCCTTCTCACCAGACTCATTAGAAGCATGACAAATGTGAAGGTGACATCCAAAGCAGGGATGCCTCGAGTAGCTACAGTCACAGATCCTTGGAATGCATCAGAAATATTTCTGAACACAAAGGTCAATGAAAAAATAAAGACTCAAAAACACAGATGGAGCAAGAAATTCCATTGAAAGTTTCTATAGCCACACTGTTTGGGCTTTATGCTTTCTAAATTGTCATAGTATTTGGAACTGATCTGTGTTTATCAACACAAGTACAACATCTTTTTATTTAAACCAATTATACTAAGTTTCTGCTCTGTTTACCCAAATATTGCAAAATCACTCCAGGCCCCAATGCAAGGAAAATACACAACATTAGACATGGGTTCCTAAATGACCTCTTTTCTCAGCCATTCTCTCCTTCATTCTACCCATTTGTTATCTCTGTACACTTGACCTTACCCCCCCCCAAATTCCATTCCAGAACCTTTTATGCAATGGTATTTAAGTCCAATGGCTCAGTTTATACAAAAATTATGCCTAAAATTCTACTCCATAGCTTAGCTCTTAAGGTTACAGACCTTGGCAGCAATCTTAGCCGAGGTCACACCAGCAGCATTGCTCAGTCTCCTCAGTAAGGGACACAAGGTCCAACTGGCTTCAGGTGAATTGATGGCCACGCCACTTCTACCCTCCTGTCTCATGCAACAAATTCAGCCTCTCAGCCTGAATAAGAACTTCTGGCTGAGTGAACCTTGTTTAGATGATTGCAATTTAAATGTCCAACCCATATCTTTTTTATTTTTTAGTTATAGTTGGACACAATTTTTATTTCACTTATGTATTTTTATGTGGTGCTGAGGATTGAACTCAGGGTCTCGCACGTGAGAGGTGAGTGCTCTACCACTAAGCCCCAGCCCTCATTATTAATTTTTCTAGAAAAACACTACAGTGTTGAGAAAATTTTGGCCAGAAATGTCATTTTGTTTTTTGCTTTTCAGTTACATCTATTTAAGAATGCTCTTTACACCTCTGTCCCACCACCACCACCAATATACCCATAGAACAGCTTGCAGGAGAGGTGGGCTGGGAAGAAAGATAATCTGGATACTCCAACCCCCATCAGAGTTGCACAGAAAACTGCCTGCAAAATGAGGAACAAAATGCCAGATTCCAATCCCTAGTCTGCTAACAGCAGTACTTGGACATCTTGAGCTCATTCCCAATTTAAGTACAGTAACAGCTTCACTGCTAGGACCTCCAGCATTTGCCTATAGGTGCTTCACACACAGGGTAGATATGAAGAGATCATAGCAGCCGAATCTTCTCTGCTTCCCATCTCCTCCAGCACCCTCACTTGGAGAAGATATTCTGCTTCTCATCTGATGCCTGGAAATCAGCAGGTCAGACAGGACAGAGCCAGGTGAGGGCCAAGGGGTAAGAGGGGATGGACAACCCCCTACAGTGTAATGAAAGTGGCAACCAGCCTGCAGTTAATGAGTTAACTCCACTGCCAACCTGTTGGGCCTGGCGGTAGCAACCCCATTCCCTCATTAAATCTGAGCTTCCTCTTCCAAATAGACAGCTACCATCCGAGACATTTTCCACTCCTGGCAGTGAGGAATTTCTTCTGCCCCAAGCCTATCAATGACATCCCTCTGTCACAATGCTCATTTTTCACAGTGTTCTGGAGGAAAAACCTTAAGTGCAAGCATGCTGCCCATTTTTAACCAGAAAAGAAATAAATTCATGAGTGTAAGTATGTAATAAGCACCCCAAATCTAGAAAGGAATTCAGCCTCCTAAAACAGACTACCCTCTTTCCAGCCCGTTGACCATCATCGTTTTCCAATTTGCCAATTCCTTTGTCTCTTATCACAAATGCCAGAGGGTCACACAGCTGCTTGGTCTGTGATGTGATAGGTTTTCTTTACACAGCAAAAGTCTAAGGTTTGCTTTTGCCGTTTTCTTGCAGATTTATAATAATGTTGCCTGGTGCCAATATCTCAAAGCCACTACATTCAAGTCTCCTGACAGGCAAAATATTCTAAGAGGAGACCTTCAAAAAAAGTCCCAAACAGGCATTATGCACAACCTGCCCGGAGATGGCCCCCAGACCCCCAGAGCCCTATGGTCAGGCAGCGCCACCAGTCATAATAATTAGCTTTGCTCTCATTGCTCCAAATCCTGCGTTGAAGAGATCGTACTCACATCCGGGGGTCTGTCCTCCCTGTTGTACATCATGTTCTGTTTCTGGAAAACTGCGGTCAATTCTTTGCTGGCAAGATCATTCACTTCCTAGGGCCGTCACTCTCAGTGGGTCTGCAGTGATTTACCACACAACGCTTGCAGCCCTTTTTTTCCCCCTTTAGTCTCCTCTGCCGACGCTGGCCACACTACATCTAAAGGCTTATTAAGACATCCATTCAGCTCGCAAGGTTTTGTGGTTTGCCAGCCTGATCATCACTGCTTCTGAAAGTGCTGGGTCTTCAGATTTTGTTGGACTGCTTCCTCCTGCCGGCAGAGGACCTATAACACTGCCTGGATCAAAGAGCCAGGCAACGATTCACAGATCAGCAGAACGTTTCTGAATGATGCTCCGATGACAGAGAAACGAAGTTTGTGTTCTTTGAGCAGTAATGCAAGAAAGGAGAGAACATGCAGGAAGGGCCAAAATCTGTAATAAACTGTCTTCATAACAACAAAACGTCTTCCCTTGTGGGCTCCCAGGCAGGGAAGCTCTGCATAGTGACTGGGCAACACGGGAGACGGGGTCTGGCTGAGCAGCCATCCCTGGTGCTTGCAAATCCAGTTTGCCTTACAAACTCTCCTCCACAGTCTCCATGGTGAAGGGGGAAGGGAGAAAATGAACCCTTCAGAAGCTTTTACAAGTGCTGCAGGTGGCACACGGCAGGTGTGCCCTTGCAGCCCACTTGTTGAAGAAACTGAAACTTCCCACCTGGAGGGATCATAGGAAGGAAGAAGGCTTTTGTTTTGGCTTGAGTCAGCATCCCACATTTCCCCCTATTTTTTCTAAAGATAGAATCATTGGCCCAGAGATGGGAAAATTACTCTGTCAACATAAACCTTCTGACCCGTTATCCCCCCGAGGCTAAGAGCTCCTATGGGCAATGGACTAGGATTCTGCTTTGGCCATTCTTTGGCTTATACCAATGACAAAACAGGCTGGGACTCTGGCCAGTGCATTGCAGAGAAGATGAATTCCAATGGGGAAATAAATTGCCAATAAAATAATAAAAGCTTTTTCTCCCACCTTTTTCTGGTACTGAGGATTGGACCCAGGAGTGTTGAACCACTGAGCTACACCCCCAGTCCTTTTTTAAATTTTGAGACAGTTTTGCCAAGTTGTTTAGGGCCTCCCTAAGTTGCTGAGGCTGGTCTCAAACTTGCAATCCTTCTGCCTCAGCCTCCCAAGTCACTGAGATTACAGGCCTGTGCCACCACACCCAGCAAGCTTTTTCTTAATACACAAAACTTGTACAGTTACCCAAAAGCAATCACTCCTAGAATACTGTGATCACCATTGGAAGATAAGTGAAGTTGCAACAGCAGTGAATGTGATTTAATCCTCAATTTGAAGAAGTTCATCACCTGCCACCAACAAGCCACAATCAGGGTCCAAAAGAACAGGTGACAGAAAAGACAAACCAAGTACAACAAACACAAAGCAGAGTGGCTTGTTTCCTCAAAGTTCCCAGAACATTTCCTCCTGAGAATATCTACTCCCACAGGTAGGGACCCTTAAAAACTATCCACAGGGACAGACAGCACTGACTGCTCATAAAGCCTGGTGTCCAGGAAGGTTATCTGCAAAAAGAAAGAAAATGACAGAGCAGAGACACTCCTTAGCAAGCTTCTGACTCACTCTGTACACCCCACCCACCATTACATAGCAACAGGTACATCCAAGTACACTAACTCTTCTCTTCTGAATCTGACACCTACTAAATCTTTGAAATAATCATCCTTGCAGGAGGCATAAAAAGTTTGTTGCACACAATTCATAATAGCTGAACTGTGGAGCCAACCTAGATGCCCTTCAGTGGATGAATGGATTAAAAAAGCGTGGCATATATACACAATGGAATATTACTCAGCAGTAAGAGAATAAAATAATGGCATTTGCAGGTAAATGGATTGCATTGGAGAAGATAATGCTAAGTGAAGATAGCCAATCCCAAAGAAAACAAATGCCGAATGTTTTCTCTGATATAAGGAGGCTGATTCATAATGAGGTAGGGAGGGAGAGTATAGATGAATTCTAGGTAGGACAGAGGGGTGGGAGGGAAAGGGAGGGGGCAGAGGATTAGCAAGGATGGTGGAATGTGATGGTCATCATTATCCAAAGTACATGTATGAAGACTCAAATGGGGTGTCAACATACTTTATATACAGATATTACATATATATACCAGTTTTTCATAAGAATCGTGATGCAAAAAGCAAAGTACATGTATAAAAGCATGAATTGGCATGAACATACTTTATATACAAAAATATGAAAAATTGTGCTCTATGAGTGTAATAAGAATTGTAATGCATTCTGCTGTCGTGTATTTTTAAAAAATAAATTAAAAAAAAGTCTGCTGCAGAGGAAGTTGGATGACACCTGGAGGCTCGAGGAAACCTCGGACATACCCTCTCATTAAAAGCTGCTTACAGGTATAAAAATCACACAAGAGAAACAATCAAGAATATGAGGAGAGCCTACAGAATGGGGGAAAATCTTTTCCACCTACACTTTAGAGACTTAATCTCCAGGATCTATAAAGAATTCAAAAAACTTAACCTTAAAAAACAAAACCACCACCACCAAATAAATAAATAACCCAATCGATAAGTTAGCTAAGGAGCTGAATAGACACTTCACATAAGAAATACTTTTGGTCAACAAATACATGAAAAAATGTTGAACATCTCTAGCAATTAGAGAAATGCAAATTAAAACTACACTGAGATGAAATCTCACTCCAGTTAGAATAGCAATTTTCAAGAATACAAGCAGCAATAAACGTTGGCAAGGATGTGGGGGGAAAGGTACATTCATACATTGCTGGTGGGACTGCAAATTAGAGTAACGACTCTGGAAAGCAGTATGGAGATTCCTCAGAAAACCTGGAATGGAACCACCATTTGATGTGGTTATACCACTCGTTTTATATCCAAAGGACTTAAAACAGCATACTGTGGTGATGGTGCCACATCAATGTTTATATCAGCTCAATTCACAATAGATAAATATGGAACAAGGCAGGTCCCGTCAACAAATGAATGGATAAAGAATGTGTATATACACCATGGAATATACCTCAACCACGAAAAATGAAATTATGCCATTTGTTGGTAAATGGATGGAGACTGTCATATTAAGTGAAATAAGCCAATCCCATAAGATCAAAGGCCAAGTGTTCTGATATGTGAATGCTAGCTCACAATAAACGGGGAGGCAAGGAAGAATAGAAGTACTTTGGATTAGACAAAGGGGAATCAAAGGAGGGAGGGGGAATGAGAATAGGAAAGTTAGTAGAATGAATTGGACATTACTTTACTATGTTCATATATGAATACACAACCAATGTAATTCCACATCACGTACAACCAAAATAGGAATTTGTATTCCAAGTATGTATGTCAAATACATTCTATTGTCATGTATAAGTAAAAAGTAAAATTTTTAAGATCACAAAGGAGGAATAAAGATGCATCACTGAATAAATAGATAAACAATGAAAGGCTTATGATGTAGAAATCTCCTTTCTTCATGCAGGATAATAACTTATTGAGTGGCCAGTATTGCTAGACCACCAAGCTGAGGCTTGGCACGCCCATCACTTAGCAAATGACCACGTGCACTGCTCAAACTTCAGCCTAGCATCATCCCTGCTGGTTGTTTAGCCATCCCCACTTTCCCTAAGATGATATGATCATTTACTAATCTGTTAACATACAGTTTTCTATAGGCTCCGGCCTTGGACTGAATTGTATCTCTCCAAGTCCTCATGGTGAAGCCCTAACTCCTAGTGTGGATGTATTTAACAACAGGAGATGATTAAGGTAAAATGAGGTCATGAGGATGGGACCCTGATCTGATAGGATTATGTTGCTGTAAAAAGAGACACCAGAGAGTTCACACGCAGATGTGCCTTACCAACCTCCCTCCCTCTGCAGTAGAAAGGCCATGTGAGCCCAAAACAGCCATTTGCAAGCCAGAAAGAGCCCTCACCGGAAACTGTGCTCTGCAGGACTTCAACCCAGGACTTTCAGCCTCTAGAACTGGGAGAAAATAAATCTGTGCTGCTCAACCCCCCCAATCTGTGGTATTGTGTTATGGTGGCCTGGGTACACTGACAGCTACTCTCAAAGTGTAGTTGCTGTTACTGGTACAAGGTCTCCTGGTTAGACTGAACTTGAAGGCAGAAGCCAATTTCAGTCATCTTTTCTCCCTAGTGCCTGGCTTGGTGCCTGAAACAAAGTTGGCCTTTAATGTCCATTAAATGGAAAATAGAAAAACTAACAACCAGTGACTTTTCATAGTTATTAATTGAGCCTGTGGATTCCAGAAGAAAGAGGAGGAGTGGGTGCAGTGGTGAATGCTGATAATCCCAGTGACTATGGAGGCTTAGGCCAGAGATCACAAGTTCAAAGACGGCCTCAACCACTTAGGGAGAATCCGTCTCAAAATAATTAAAAAAAGGACTGGGGATGTAGATCAGCACCCCTGGGTTCAACCCCCCCAGTACAAAGACAGACACACACACACACAGAGGGGGGTATCCACCTAAGCAGTTCATCTTTTCCCTTTCTCAGCAGATGAGGCAATCTATGGCTTCAAACCCTCTTAAAGATAAAAGAAGGATGTGTTATTCTCCTTTCTCCCTTTCTCCCAAAAATAGAAACCCACTGGTCTTGTGGCCAGAATAACTGCTCATCTAGTGGCAGCCCCTTAGTGACACAGGTCTGTCAGCACTGACGCATTGGACAGCGCCACAGCATCTTGGAATTTTCTTTTCACCACCCTGAAACCCTGCTGGGCAAAGCCAGAAATGCTAAAGATGATCAAAATAGCAACACCAAATAACAGCAAAACCATCACTGCACAGTATCTCTCATAGTCATTGCTCAGCTCCTGGCCACTCCTCAAAACTGCTTTGATCTGGCTTCTTTCTGCCCCGATTTTTTTTTTTCCTACAAAATCTTTGTTATTTATTTTGTAGTGTACTAAGAAGAGATGGGCATGAAGAGCTCTGGAAACTGGGAGAGAAATAACCCCTGCTTAGTGGCTGAGGGAGAGGAAGTCCGTGAAGTTTTCACAGGGAAGGTGTTGGAGACTGTGTAGGACTTTGTTAGGCAGAGGAGTAGGGAAAACCCAGGCAGAGGTAACAGCAAGGACAAAAAGGAAAAGTGGCCTGAAAGAACATGGAGTGAGAAAGAGGAGTAAAGAGACAATCTCAATTGGAGCTTCGAATACAAGGACAATGACCAGATGTTAGAAAATGGAAATATTTCACATCATGCCAAAGAAACTGTACCGTCTGTGACTGGAGCTCTGGAGACCGGTGAGCACAAGAGTGCCTAGTCATATTTTTGCTCTACTTGGAAAGCAGACACACTGAATTACATTAATTCTAATTATGGGTTTATGCTACACCCTCAAGATGACAAGCATGTGACTTTTTCTTCTCTCATTTACTCCTTTTATTCTTTCCCTTCTATTTCAATAGACTTCTATAGAATAGTCAGGTTTATAGAAAAACTGACCTTCATCCATAGATGTTTGGTACATTAATGAGTTGGTGTTGACACCATGTCTAACTAGAGTCCAAGATTTACGTTAGGGCTCACTGTGTCATACAGTTCCATGGGCTTTTCCATGCATCTGCCATTAAAGTATACAGAATACTTTGATTGTCCTAAAAATCCCCAGTGTTACATCTATTCATTTCTCCCTGCCCCACTTCCAAAATCCTGATCTTTCCATGGTCTCTCTAGTTTCATATTTTCCATAATGCCATATAGCTAGAATCATTACATTTCAGATTGTAAAAGAATACTGCTAAGGGGCTGGGGATGTGGCTCAAGCGGTAGCGCGCTCGCCTGGCATGCGTGCGGCCCGGGTTCGATCCTCAGCACCACAAAGATGTTGTGTCCACCAAAAACTAAAAAAAATTAATTAATTAATTAAAAAATTAAAAAAAAGAATACTGCTAAGTCAAAGAAACCAGTCTCTAAGTGTCTTTTTTTTGTGGTTTGACAGCTCATTTATTTTTAGTGTGAATAATATTCCATTGTATAGATGCAACATAGTTGATTTCCCATTTATATATTGAAGGGCTTTTTGGTTGCTTCCAAGTTTTGACAACTATGTATACAGCTTCTATAAACATCCATATGCAGGTATATTGTGTGGACATGTTTTCATCTTATTTGGGTGAATACCCAGAAGTAAAATTGCTGGACCATACCACCCAACAGTGCTTATCCTTGCAAGAAACTGCTGTACTATCTTCCAGTATGGCTGCAGCATCTGCATTCCTACCAGCTAGTTTTACATTGACCTAACTGCCAGAGGCAATGGTAACTTTTTGCTCTTCTCACTCTTTGTTGCATTAGACACTGCTACCATCCCTCCAAACTTCCTTCTTTCCTTGGTTTCTGTGACCCACTCTCTCCTCCTACCTTAGGCTGTTTTTCCTCACTGAAGGGCTCTTCTTTTGCTGGTGCCTTAAATTTTGAAGATCCCAGAGATTCTTTGTTATCTTCTCTGCTTGTTTTCTTCTCTAGAAGTTCTCGGTACTTCCTTTCCCTGCTGCCCACATCCTCTTCTGCTGCCTAGATACAGATTTCTCCAAGTCTTCTTTAGCCTTATTCACTTTTTCTGAAGCTCTATATTTAAACACTCAGCCACTCAACAGGCATTTTACTTGGATGTCTCCTATCAACATGTTCACAACCAAAACCCCATCCTTCTCTGCAAATCTGTCCTTTTCTTGTGTTCTCACCTTGGTAGGGCGCTGTTAAGGGTTTGAATATGAGATATTCCCCAAAAACTGTGCTCATGCAGGAATAGTCAAAGCTAAAATGATTGTATTATGAGAGCTGTAACCTAATGAATCCATCTTAGTTTGAATGAACTGACTGGGTAGTAACTGTAGGCAGATAGGGTGTGACTGGAGAAGGTGGGTCACTGGGGTCATGCCCTGGAGGGGTTGGTCTTCCTGCAGCCCCTCCCACTTGCTGTCATGAGCAGGGCAGATTTCTACCCACATGATGTGCTGCTCCTTGGAGTTAGAGGAGGGAGAGACTGAGACCTCTGAAACCCTAAGTTGTTCCTGTAAAGTATTTTGGTAACAGCAATGAAAAAAGCTAACCAAAACGGACTCTATCTTATCTAGCAACCTATTTTGCCTAATCTCAAACATTCTTGCTTCTTCTTCCCCTTTCTCTACCCCCCCCATTCAATAAAAGCACCAAATCCTGATTTGAGACAATAAGGCATGGAGATTTAAAAAAAAAAAAAGTTTTAAAGATAGTCCCTTGTTATGTTGCCCAGACTGACTTTCAACTCACAGTCCTCTTGTCTTGGTCTCCTGAACAACTTGGACTTTGGACATGAGCCACCACATCCAGCTAGGGCTACTTCTGTGTTATATAGGAAAAAAAAATAACAGTTCTTATCAGGTGGTTACAAAAGATTGAATAACATAATGCACATAACCATATACCGAACTTGGTATATAGTATGTGCATTGTTAGTATGTGCTTGGCACACGGACAGTTCACCTAGCACGTGCAAGGTGCTGGGTTCAATCCTCAGCACCACATAAAAATAAATAAAGGTTGGGCTGGGGATGTGGCTCAAGAGGTAGCATGCTCGCCTGGCATGTGCAGGGCGCTGGGTTCAATCCTCAGCACCACATAAAAATAAAACAAAGATGTTGTGTCCACCGAAAACTAAAAGATAAATATTTAAAAATTTCCTCTCTTTACAAAAAATAAAGGTATTGTGTTCAACTACAAAAAAAAAAAAAAAAAAAAAAAAAAAAAAGCATTTGTTCGGTGGCTACTTCTCTGCTTGTAACCAAGGGCTCACATTTCCCCAGAATGAAGTCCAGTGATACTCAAATCCATATGTGGTCCGGATCCAGCCTCTGTCCCCAACCACCTCTCCTGATATCCCCTCCCTGCATCCTGCACATCCTTGCACCCTCTTGGCCATAAGAGTGTTTAGAATACCTTGAAAGCACCACTATCATTTTTGCTTAGAATTCTCTTTAGATCATCTCCCCGGCTCTTCCTTATCTTCACCTATGATTCAAAGGGGTCCTCATCTCAGATTTCATTGCTCTTCCATCCTCCAGGTTCACAAGGGTAAAATCACCCTCAACTCAAATATCAGCTGTCATTTACTTGGGGCAACTTTCTTACTCTCAACCCACCTCCTTATGTGTAAAATAGAAAGTGTGACAATTTTTTACCATTGTATAATGAGGCCAGTATAAAATAAGAGGTTTTGGGTTTTTTTAATCCCACTATAGTTAGTTACTAGACTGGACTGCAATTGTGTGATGTCAATATTGTTGCCTCTCTTTCTGCCTTTTGATTTGAAGGATATCTCCCTCTGTCCTTCCTAAGGAGACTGCTCTAGCCAGAGAAGTCTCTGGGCTTTAGGATGCAGCACTAGAAGCTAGGCAGGAGAGATGGTGAGGAGTCGTCTAAGCCAATCTCTAGAACAAAGAGCTGGATCAAGAAAGCCACACAGGACAGCAGATGGAGCAAGAGATTCTGGACATTGTGGAATGTGATGTGAGAGAATACGGCTTGGGAAGCTGAGTCAAGAGGATTGCGAGTTCCAAGCCAGCCAGCCTTAGCAATTTAGTGAAGCCCTAAGTAACTCAATGAGACCCTGTCTCTCCAAAAAAAAAAAAAAAAAAAAAAGGCTGGGGATGTGGCTAAGTGGTTAAGCACCCCTGGATTCACTCCCCAGTACCCCCCCCAAAAGAAAAATATGAAAATTGTTATGAATTGGATTTCCTTTAACTTTTGAGATAAATAAATTAATGATTCAATTACTTTAGGCTGGAGACATAGCTCACTGGTAGACTGCTTTGTCTAGCACACCAAAGGCCCTGGGTTCTATCCCCAGCACTCAAAAACTATTTTAAAAATCACTTTTGGATACTGGACTACACTTTGAGTATTTCCATACCATCACAGGAACCTATGAGACTGAAATTCTTTATAGGGTTAACCTGGTTGTCTTTACTCTCAGCCTCTGGCATCCCTAGCAGAGGGGCTATGCTTCAGTCTCATCTTCAGCTCAATGCAAGCACACAGAATGGCACAAGGCATGTGAGCAACACATGCTTATGGAGTAAGTAAACATATCTGCTGGATTAAAATCTCCTAAGAGCAAGTGCTTTCTTTTATTTTCCCATGTTTTCAAATAATAACACAAGCTATAGCAAGCTGGTGAAAACCCAAAAGATATATCCATGTCCTAATCCCCAGAGTCTGTGGTAACATATATGACAAAAGATGCGATTGTTAAGGATCCTGAAGCTTGGAATGTACTCTGGGTTGTCTGGGTAGGTTGTAAATGAATCACATGTGCACTTAGAAGAGGCAGAGTGTTTTGAGACAGAGGGGGAGGAGGCAATGTGACCCAGACACAGAGCTGGAGTGATGGGATCACAAGCCAAGGACTAGGTGGTACCAAAGGACAGAAGACGAAAGAAACATTTTCCCCTGGAATTCTCAGGGGGAGTGTAACACCTTGATCTCAGACTTCTGACCTCCAGAATTGTGAGAATATTTTTCCATTGTTTCAAGTCATACAATTTGTGATAATTTCTCACAGCAGCTGCAGAAACTAATACAAATGCCTTATACATCAGTGGATGCCCAATACTCTGTCAACTGTTGATCTCAGTCACTAATAATCACTGCTGTGCTTTCTTTTTAAAGTCACTCACACCCCCTCACACAACGTCATGGCCAACAGCCAAAGTAGCACTTTGTTACAACAGCATTTACAAGGTTGAAATAACAGAAGATCCATCTCTATTGTCAGGGGTTGTCAGATTCCAGAGGCTAAGTCATTCTGGCTACCTATCCCTTTAAGTAATTTTATATGTGCATTTTAAGTTTATATATCCATTTTCTATGTACTCCTACATGTCTCCCTGCATACATTGCTTCATACATTTTTATATTACCACATATACAATGATTCTTGCTCATTCCTTAAGGAAGGAGAGGACACAATGGGGAAGCACTTGATAACTGACATGATGGCAGGAGAAGTGGCTCGTGACAATGGGGGTGCAGACATTCCCTAGCTGACAGCCGACTCAGACTCAGCAGTCTACCCACAAGAAACACCACTGAACTGCAACAGAGTCGCATCATTTTCTGAGTCTGTACCAAAAGCATGAAGTAAACCATGAAGCTGCTCTGCTAGCCAGGAATTAAAGGTCTGAATGTAAACCTGCAAACACTGTTCCAAATATGGCAAAGTGGTTTATGTGAGTGTCTGCTTGGAAATAAATGCCAACTGTGACTCTAGTTTTATTTTCAACAGTATTCTCCTACTGCGTGTTCCTCAGAGGACACAGCCTTTTTTCTGGGGCTGGAGGAGGCCTACAGGCCAGGAAGCCCCGAGAGACCACACAATCTCTCCCAGCTATACACACTTGCTTCTGTTCATCAATGTCTACTATGTGATCCTGCAAATATGGTTATTTCTAACTATCCTAGACCTGGTTTCCACTCCAGAGGTCCCCTTTTATCCAATATGCCTGCCAGTCAAGTATTTCTTCACATAATATCCCAACACCAGAAATTCCAGATGCTGATGCACAGTGCTCCTCCCTGTCATTCCCCCCAACAAACATGACCTCCTCTAAAAGCTGAAACTATCCACAAGCACGTCTAGGTCAGGAGTACCATGTTAGCATAAGAACACATCTCCAGTAAGGGCACACAGCATGGTCTAGAAACATCAATACTGTATCAGCTCTCTATACCATCACTGGTAACATTTCTACATGGGTCCCCCTTCTCAACTCTGTGCCAAGGTTGGTTGAGGCAAGGGAGTGGGTAGAAGCAAGAAGAGAAGGTGTTTTTAAAAGACCACCCACAAAAAGTGTGGACCCTAGAAAGGATACATTATTAACCTTCTTGCTTCTTAATGTCCTTGTTTGTAAAATAGGGTTAAAAATGGTAGCTACTGACTTTGTAGGTTAGCAAGAAGGATTATCCAAGGATGTACATAAGCACTTGTGTGTTAGTTGGCTCTTTCCTGCTGTGACCAAAATAACTGACAAGAACAAATTAAGAGGAAGAAAACTATTTTGGTTCATGGTTTCAGAGGTTCAGTCCATGGTGGGCCAACTCCATTGCTCTTAGCACAAGGTGAGGCAGAACATCGTGATAGGAGGAAAGATGACAGAATAGAGGGGTTACTTCCCTGGCAGCTCCATGGTATGAATCCAAGAAAAGCAGAGAGGCAGCTTCTCAGTAAGGTGAGTGAATGAACAAAAATTAGGGAGCTGGGGTCATGGCTTAGTGGTAGAGCACTTGCCTCATACATGTGAAGCACTGGGTTCAATCCTCAGCACCACATATAAATAGACACAACATTTTTATTTTTAACTAAAAATTATATTTTAAAAATTAGGGGGCAAAATTACTGAAATTTAAGATTGGAAACTCAAAACGGATTGGGGACTCAGGAGATCAAATGTTATAAAGGAAGATTCCCCAGCCCCACAGACATGGCAGCAGCTGGAGGATAAAGAGTCCCTATGCAAATGCAATAAAGCAATAAAAGAATTAAAGAAACTTCCATTCTCAGGAGGACTGCAGCATGTTGGGGGTACAGAGAGTTTAGAGATCAGAGTCACTACCCAACTAAATGGTAAGGTGTGTTGCATAATATTCTTGTATAGGAAAGAAGCCACCATCTCTCCCTGAAGTGTGCAGAGGAAAGTGGAATTAACCATTCTGCCCTGCAGGGGCCACCAGCAGCTGGGGGAGCCAATTCTGGCAGACCCGATTCTGGCTCCAAAAACAAGAGGGGCAAACCCACACTGTGTGGCAGAGTGTGCCTAAGTGACCAGGAGAAAAATCAAGCATGGAGAGAGGTTTATGCAGGGGAATACTGGTCATGGAAACCCATCCACCTTCCCTTCCAATCTGGCTTCTTGCAGGACTGGCTGGGAGAGAAGCAAATGATTGGGAATTTGAAAGGGCAAGAGAGACCAAGTTTGGAGACTAAATCAGAACAGGAATCGTGGGGTCCGCAGGTGATACAGTCACTCAAGAACTGGCTTCTACACCACACAAGTGGAACCCAAAGGAGTTTCCCGGGGTGCAAGTCTTCCAGAGCGGACCAGCAATTGATAGGCCCCAGAGGTGTGCCGATTTAAAATCTCCATACTAATTGTCATTCAGTGAAGACTAGAACATACCTAAGCCTAAACCCTGCCTCCAGGATTAACCCTCTCACCCTAGCAACTCTACCCTGAGGGTGGAGCAAGCATCAAACTCCTGACAACCCCACCTAAGTGCTGAGAAGGGAACCTGAGATACTTTTGAACTCCAAAGAAAACTGTTCAATTTTTCATTGAGATCTTCTCTCACACTTCTACCATTTTTGAAACCAATTATTTTTCATGCAGTTTATTGATGACTAGAATGTCTGAGTTTCGTTTTGTATTCTTTTTTTTAAATTTTACTTTATAATTTTCCCCTCTCTTATCTGTTTCCCTTGATTCTCTTTTCTCCTAACAGCCAACCTCTATTATTCCCTCTTTCACTCTTCCTTTAATTTTTTACTTCTATCTTCTCTTCTTCCTTATAAACATCACATCCAATGTCACTTCTGTTCT
>NC_138186.1:97943238-97965418 GCF_964194105.1 Spermophilus citellus | reverse complement strand
TATGGTGTGAAATAAATCTGACCATTCAAAGAGACAGATTATGTTTATAAATCCCTCCATATATTAGGTTTTAGAAAATAAAGTCTAAGAAATCTTGTTGTTTTTGTTTAAAATGTTAATTTTATATTCATGAATGACAGATTTGAAATTATATGTGGTTATATCGTGATAGTGATTCAAGAGAGGAATTAGTTGTTTTGCTAACTATTGTGGTAGAAAGAGCAATGAATAGCACAAGGTCTGGCTGCATTTTCAAGTCCCTTAATTTTTCACTGTTTTTTTTTTTCTACTTCAAAGTGGAGAGAGTAATATCTAATTCATAGTTGTTGAACCCTAAAATGCAATTACGTATGTGTGTTATGTGTGTTTTGTAAACTTTGAGAGACTTTGATGTTTAAGATCTAATAAAAATTAGAGAAACTTCCCCCTCCTAAAATGGATCATAAGGTTGCTCCTTACATTATCCCATAAAAACATTGCTTTCCCTACACTCTGTTTTTCTTCAGGAAATGAAGAAGTATTAAAAAAAAAAAAAGGCCGCATGTGGTGTTTTATTTCTTATAATAAAGAAAAGGGACTCCAGTGAACATTATTCCATTAAGATGTTATAAGCTTAAGGAAAATCCATTTAACTATTATTTCTATTCTTGATATTATATTAATATTATCTGTTTAATGTTTTATTTACAGTTATATGATGTTGATTGATGGCACAAATGAAGTTTTTATGATTGATAGAGATAATTCAGTATTTCACGTTTCAAATTTGGAATTTCCATTTCGTAAAGATCTCCGAATGCATTTATCAAACACTCTCTTGGATGGGGTAAGTCGTATTTATTTTAAAATGTGTACAAAATTAAACATTGCTATTTTTCTTTTCCTTATAAGTTAATGTGTATTTTTATTAAGAAGTTAAGAATTGGGTCTTTTTTTTTTTTTTTTGGTACCACGAATTGAACCCAGGGGTGCTTAACCACTGAGCCATATCCTTAGCCCTTTTGATATTTTATTTAGAGACAGGATCTTGCTAGGTGCTGATGCTGGCTTTGAACTCACTATTCTCCTGAGCTGCTGGGATTACAAGCATGTGCCACCAAGCTGGCTAAATTTTATTTGGATGTTAAATTTTGTTTCTTACCTGCACTTATATTTAATTGACATTTTTTAAAAAAGGGATCTGCCAACTTAATCTATGAACCTAAATAGGATTTTGTGATTTTTAAAAAATATTTATTTAGTTGTAGATGAACACACTGATCAAATATGTGCAAACAAGGATAGTTATATAATTTTGTATGAAATAACCAGTGTTCCATCTGTTTTGTAATTTGTCATTTTCCACCTAACAATTTGTTTTGGACATATTTTTCTTACAAATGTCTGAATAGTATTCCTTTGTATGTATAAACATCAAAGTTTGGAGTTTCTAAACTATCTTGTTGGTGGAAATTATAAGCATTAAAGATTGCTTGTTGAAAATATTACCCTTTCCTATCGCTGATCCTAGACTTCATGAATTGGAATCTCTCAGGACCTAGGTAGCTGTACAAAAGCAACAAGATGATTCTAATAAGGCAAGTTTGAGAAACAGTTCTATAATTTATTTGCTCAGTTTTGTTTTGGTAGACATTTTTAGACTTTTTTTTGGGTAGTTTTTCCTAGACACATTCAAATGTATATACTATACCGTTTTCTCAAAATTTTCTGGGCTGGGATTGTGGCTCAGGGGTAGAGCGCTCGCCTAGCACCAGTGGGACCTGGGTTCGATTCTCAGCACCACATAAAAAATAAAGGCATTGTGTTGTGTCCATCTACAAAAAAGATTCTCTCTCTCTCTCAAAAAAAAAAAAATTAAAAAAAATTTTTTTTCTGATTTTTTTTTTTTTTTTGGTACCCAGGATTAAACCTGGGGTGCCTAACTACTAGGCCACATCTCCAGCCCTTTTTTGCATGTTATTTAGAGACAGGGTCTCGCTGAGTTGCTAAGTGTCTTGCTAAGTTGCTGACGCTGGCTTTGAACTCCTCCTGCCTTAGCTTTCCGAGTCACTGGGATTATAGGCATGTGCTACCATGCCCAGCTAAAATTTTGTGATTTTATATTTAAGAAAAATCTTAGAGGTGAGAATATAGCATGTATTAATGAACTTTTGGTTGCAAATAATTAAAGTTCATCTTAAAAAATGATGGATTTTTCCAAGAAATCTCCATTCTGCTTTCCATATTGGCTGCACCAATTTGTAGTCCCACCAGCAGTGTATGAGAGTACCTTTTTCCCCACATCCTTGCCAACACTTATTGTTGTTTGTATGCATAACAGCTGCCATTCTGACTGGAGTGAGATGAAATGTTAGAGTGGTTTTGATTTGCATTTCTGTAATTGCTAGTGATGATGAACATTTCTTCATGTGTTTGTTGATTGATTGTACATCATCTTTTGAGAAGTGTCTATTCAGGTTCTTGGCCCATTTATTGATTGGGTTATTTATTTTTTTTTTTTTTTGGTGTCTAGCTTTTTGAGTTCTTTATATACCATAGTGATTAGGGCTCTATCTGATATGTGAGGGGTAAAGATTTGCTCTCAAGATGTAGGCTTTCTATTCACCTCACAGATTGTTACTTTTGCTGAGAAGAAGCTTTTTAGTTTGAGTCCATCCCATTTATTGATTCTTGATTTTAATTCCTGTGCCAAAGGAGTCTTATTAAGGAAGTTGGGGCCTAATCTCACATGATATTGATTAAGGTCTGCTTTTTCTTCTATTAGACGCAGGGTCTCTGATTGTATTCCTAAATCCTTGATCCATTTTGAGTTGAGTTTTGTGCATATGGATTTCCAGTTTTCCCTGCACCATTTGTTGAAGAGGCTGTCTTTTCTCCAATGCATGTTCTAGGTACCTTTGTCTAATATAAGATAATTGTAGTTTTGTGGGTTAGTCTCTGTGTCCTCTATTCTGTACCATTGGTCTACAGGCCTGTTTTGGTGCCAATACCATGCTGTTTTTGTTACTATTGCTCTGTAGTATAGTTTAAGGTCTGGTATAGGATGCTACCTGCACTCTTCCCGCTAAGGATTGCTTTAGCTATTCTGGGTCTCTTATTTTTCCAGATGAATTTAATGATTCCTTTTTCTATTTCTATGAGGAATGTTACTGGAATTTTGATCGGAATTGTATTAAATCTGTATAGTGCTTTTGGAAGTATGGTCATTTTGATAATATTAATTTGCCTATCCAAGAGCAAGGTAGATCTTTCCATCTTCTAAGGTCTTCTTTAATTTCTTTCTTTAGGGTTCTGTAATTTTCATTATATAGATCTTTCACCTCTTTTGTTAAGTTGATTCCCAAGTAAAATTGGGAATGGAACCACCACTTGATCCAGCTATTCCACTCCTCAGTCTATACCCAAAGGACTTAAAAACAGCATGCTACAGGGACACAGCCACATCAATGTTTATAGCAGTACAATTCACAATAGCTAAATTGTGGAACCAACCTAGATGCCCTTCAATAGATGAATGGATAAAAAAAAAATGTGGCATATATACACAATGGAATATGGCATTTGCAGGTAAATTGATGGAGTTAGAGGAGATAATGCTAAGTGAAGTTAGCCAATCCCCCCAAACCAAATGCCCAGTGTTTTCTTTGATATAAGGAGGCTGATTCATAGTGGGATAGGGAGGGAGCATGGGAGGAATAGACGAACTCTAGATAGGGCAGAGGCGTGGGAGGGGAAAGGAGGAGGCAAAGGGTAATTAATGATGGTTGAATGTGATGATCATTATTATCCAAAGTACATGTATGAAGACATGAATTGGTGTGAATATACTATGTATACAGAGATATGAAAAATTGTGTTCTATATGTGCAATAAAAATTGTAATGCATTCTGCTATTATATATAAATAAAAATAAATTAAAAAAATAGAATTAAGCACTAAATAAATAAAAAAAGGCTGGATTTGTTTAAACAATTTGAATTTCAGCTTGGCTTTCTTCAGGCCTCGATAGATCTGGGGTCTCAAATGATACTGTTTATGCTCTATTTTGCTCTTCATCCTTTTGTTCTGCTTGTCTGCTTGGTCCCTTTCTGTATGAAGACTCTTTCCACATGGGAGACATGTTGCATTACAGCCCAAACGGAAAGAGAACTTTTTCTATTAGGACCCATCTGTCTTATATATACGTCGGGGAATTACACTGGAGGCTTGTATTCATTGGTTGCATCACCACTTGTAGTGTAGTAGGAGTACTGTTCCCATGAAATGCATGTATGCCATGCTGGGATCAAGGATATGCCCATTTAAAATGTTAAGATGTATAATTGTCACCTTTATTTCTGGACACATGTACAGTTATACTAACTGTATGTGGAGGATCTGCACATTGCCTTAAACACTGTTTTGGTTTAATATTTTTTAATTTGATAAGAATGGCTTTTCATTTAAAGGGATAGTATAGCCGTGATTAAGTGCCTCAACCACAGGTGCCTCCCTAGCTTCTCCAGTTATTGCATGAGGGACTCTATTCAGTATACTTAATTTCTTATTTGTAGTGAGAGGAGGTTAATAATAGTACTTAATTCGTTGTGCTTTTGTGAAGATTTAAGTTGGAAAGTTTGTGAGATCATGATATTAGTGTGTGGCATGTAGTAAAAAAATTTTTTTTCCTCTTCTGATTTTCTTTTATGTGAATTGTTAATGAGGCTTAATTTTTTTTTACTGTAGTATGAGTTATTGTATTTCTTCTGTGAGTTGCTTATTCAAATCCTCTCCATATTTTTCAATTGGGTGTTCATCTTTTTCCCATTGATTTATGAAGTCCTCTTATTAGGGTTGTGTTATGTCCTGTATTTTGAAAAATGTATTTCCTTTTTTTGGTATTTATTCTAGAACATAGAAGCTTATATATATGTAGGGTAGGCAAGGGGGTGTAGCCTACTGATAGAGTGCTTACCTAGGTCTTTGAGGCCTTCGTTTATCATTGTTTGTTTCTTTTTTTTTTTTTATTGGATGTTCACAACATTACAAAACTCATGACAAATCATATTTCATAGATTAGAATCAGTTGGGTTATGAACTCCCATTTTTACCCCAAATACAGATTGCAGAATCACATCGGCTACACATCACATTTTTACATACTGCCATATTAGTGACTGTTGTATTCTGCTACCTTTACTATCCTCTAAAATCCCCCCTCCCCTTCCCTCCCATCTTCTCTCTCTACCCCATCTATTGAAATTCATTTCCCTCCATGTTTGTTATCCCATTCCCCTCGTAAACTCTTATATATAATTTTGTATTACAATGAGGGTCTCCCTCCATTTCCATGTGATTTCCCTTTTTTTTTTTCTCTCTTTCCCTCCCGCCTCATGTCTCTGTTTAATGCTAGTCTTTTCTTCCTGCTCAGCCTCACTGTCATTGTTTGTTTCTTAATTCACGTTCCTATTCCATTAATGTTTTTATCTTCTAGTGGTCATTTGAGATTGTTTTAAATACCATTGTTTTAGCGTACACTTCAATGTCTGACAGTCCAGATACGTGTACCTAGTTTTAGCTATTCTGATGTTTGCCACTTAGATTTTGTTCTTTTCTTTGGCTTTTGGTGAACAAGTTTTGAAATTGATAAACTAGACTAGACTCATAGGTTACACCTACGAGTATGCTGATCTATACAACAATAAACTTATTTTTTTTCCTATAAAGTAATTCTGGTAGGCTTGTATACAGACTGTTCACTTTACTGGTTGCCATGGCTAGATGCCACATTGTCACTGCCTTTGTTCGCAAGGTAAGAGACTCCCTTGTAGATGTTCATGGGAATAGCAGGAACATATTGGTTCTTATTACCTTTATTTTATTTAAGGTGTAGTATTTTAAGCATTATAATTAATAAAATAAAAGGAAGAAAAGGACTTTTAAGTAACAGCATTTGCCAGAGTTTAGTGTATTGAATGAATATTTGTTGAGTACCTCTCAGGTTGGTGTCAAGAGTGCAGGCATTACTTAGACAATTATCTAGAAGGCCACCTCACTCTGAGACATTTTACTTAATTGGGCAGGATGTAGAATGATTGGTAATGATGCAAGAGAACTTTAAATAAAACTCTAATCCAAAGAGGTATTTAAAACAAGTGCTATGGTAGTTTAGAGGAAAAATAAGTCACATCTAAAGAAATGGAAGATAGCTATAGAAAAAGATTGTTGTTGGAGACGGGCTGAGTGCATTCCAGGTAGGAAATAATCCTTAAAAATATGTTTAAAGATCTACAGATTTGACTTAGTAATACTATTTTCACCCTATAAATATAATAGATTCTTGTGAGGGTTTTAAATAGCAATATGATTCATGATGTCAATTTTCTTGGGCCAGAATTATAGTTGCCATATCTGTTTTTCTAGTTAGTTAATTAAAACAGCCTGCTGTAATTTCCTGTTTCTTCTGTATTTTCACTTGAAAATTGTTTTTGTAAGATTCCAAATCCAAGAATAACTGATACTACCTGGTTGTCTGACTGTCGGATGTGAACACTGAGGCTTTGTTTTGCTCTGCTAAATTAAGTTCCTTGACCCACAAAATGTGGAAATGGGCATTTAGAAATATGGCATTAATTCAGTTGAGCCAAGTCTGTGAAATTTAATCAATTTAACACGAAGCTAAGAAAAAGGATTTCGCAGTTAATCATTAAAGTTAATAGGAAGAATTTTGGAAAAATATTTTTAAAAAACATTTTGATGTATTTCCTTTTAGTCATTTTATGGTACCTATATTATAAACCATATATAACTGATACATACATAGCTGAGATTTAATATATATTTTGTATCTGGGGTTTTATCATTCTCTTCTATCTGAAGAACTGCTTTTAGATTTTTTTAAAATTTAGTTTTATTTTTTAAAAAATTGAGATTCAACTCACATACCATTTTCAGGTGTTCAGTGTTTTAGTATATTCACAAGATTGGCAACAGTTTCTGCTATATAATTTCGGAACATGCTATCACTTAGAAAGATTGTGATAATTAGAGCCAAATGGTCTGATCTAAAAGAATTGAAGGGATGGATTACTAAGAATGAGCTTAAAGGTTCACTGGTTTTTCAGAGAACAGTTGAGGAGAGGAAAGAGATTACTTCCTTCTTTTCATTAAAATCCTTCATTGGTTTCTCATTATCTATCGCATAAAGGCCAAACTGCTCAGACTTGTATTCTTTTATATCTGAAGCATGCCTATATCTTCAGTTTTAATTTTTATTGTAATCCTAAACCATAAATTCCACTATATTGAAGTTTGGACAATTTATCTAAAACCATCTTTTTTTTTTTTTTTTTTTTTACCATTAAGTAGCAGTAGCTCCTTCTCCCTTACTCACCCTGAACAATCACCATTCTACTTTGTTGTTGTTTGAATTTAAATACTTCAGATACCTCATGAAAGTGAAATCATATATTAGTTATATTTTTGTGTGACTGGTTTATTTACTTTAGCATAATATCCTCAAAAGTTTGTCCATGTTGTGGCATGTGACAGGATTTTTCCCTTTTCAGGGCTAAATAATGTTCCATTATATGTACATACTCATATTTTGTTTATTTGTTCATCCATCAGTGTATTCTTGGGTTACTCCCCACCTCTTGGCTATTGTGAATAATTCTGCTGTGAATATGGGCTTATAAATATCTCCTTGAGACTCTACTTTTAATTCCAAATTCTTAATTTTTATATTTCTTTTAATTGCTTTTAATTATTTTGTCTGTATGCCCAGAAAGGGATAGCTGGATTATATGGTACTTCTATTTTAAATTCTTTTCAGGAAATTAACATATTGTTCTCCATAGTAGTTGTATCATTTTACAAACCCAGCAGCAGTGCACAGGAATTCCAATTTCTCTGTGTTTTAAGCCATATAGTTTATGTTTAACCAGTTTGCTCTAGCGTAGGGCAGTTGTTGCAGTTGTAGAGAAGGGGACATTGTGATGGTGGGGTCTTTGGGAAGAACTCAGTATCCCAATATTTTCCCATTACCAGCTAACTCAGAAATGCTGTTCTTTTGCAAGAATTTTTGATGGATGTCTTCTTTACTTAATTGGAAGCAGTATTTTATTGCAATAATGCTCAGCTTATTGCTGCACTACAGTGTGGAATCCTAGACCTTTTACTTCAGACAGAAAAAGTGTTTAGCTATTTTTATTACTCTTAAGTCAGAATAGGGAAAAAATGAAGAAAAGAAAACCACTTCTTTACTTCTATTTATATTTGATTGTAATAGTAAGAATTATCAGATATTTGTCATCTGTTTTTAAACATTTTTTTTCAGATGTGATGGACCTTTGTTTTATTCATTTATTTATATATGGTGCTGAGAATCAAACCCAGTGTCTCACACATGCTAGGCAAGCGCTGTACCACTGAGCCACAACCCCAGCCCCAGATATTTGTCATCTTACAAACAGGGCTTCTAAAGGTTTAGTTTTCTTAGAACTGAGTGATTTTCTTTGTTTCACTAGACTCTTGGTAGTTTCTTGGCTGTCAGTTTAAAGCCTGCATATTTTGTTATTCCTTTTTACTTATTTTGTTTGCTAATAATAAATTTGGTTTTTGACTTTTAAACATCATATCTAAAGGAAAACATATTCTCGTTCATCTTATCAGGGAAATTGGGGAGAAAAATTCTGTGATATCTACTGTCTCTGGTGTCTATTTTATTTCCAACCTTGCAGTTTTGAAAACAATAATTAATTGAAACTTTTTATTGCTCTAATACCTTGTGACTGTGTAAAATGCGCAGATACAAGTATTTAAATAAAAATATTTCAGTAAACATTTTAAAATAACAAATGTGGCTTATGTCATGTATTGGGTTAAAGATGATAACCATTAGAAACGTCTAAGTTAACAAACACATATTCAGGAAATTAATTAATTGGTAATATTCTTACAATGCAAAATATATTTTCCTTAGTGTTTTAAAAATAATTTTAGAAGGTAGTATATGAATTTTCTGTCATGAATTTAGATAGCAAGAAAAGTTGCTTAATTTCTTAGGAAGAATATGAGGCAATAAAATTATTTTAGGAAAAAAACCTTTAAAATTTTATCAAATAATGCATTATATATTTGTAATCATCATTTAGTGTCCTTATTTCTTCTTTTCCCTTCTACATTTTTTACTGGTGCATTATAGTTGTGCATAATGATGGAAAATGTTGTTACATACTTGTACATGCACACAATATAACAATATAACTGGACCAGTATCACTCCCCAGCACTTTACACTGCCTTCCCTGTAGTGATTTTATTTCTGTCAGAGTATAGAATTTATTTAACTTTTTATTGACTTTGATAACTTTTCGGAGATCTCTCCATAAAACCAGAATTAATATGAGTGCCATTTATAATTATAGAATTTATGGTCAAAGTAATTGTCATAATAAAATTTAAAGTAATAAGGATTAAACAAAATTTATTATAAAAATGATCCTCATTTTTAAGTTTTAGATACTGATTTTAAAATTTGTAGTCTCTTTACCCTTAAATGTTGCCTAGTAATTCAGATATTAAACAAAATATTATATAGCAATTTAAATATAAAAAATATAATGAAGAGATACTCTCATGATTTTATTTTAATATATAACAAAAGCATAATGAAGATTTTCAGAGTGTTGTTTATAAGACTTGATCTGGGTACAGTTATGTTCACTTGGAAATTTCATCAAGTTGTATACTTAGTATTTATGTACTATTGATTGAAATAAATATTACTATTTATGTACTACTTGATTGAAATAAAGTAAATTGTTATTAAATTATGAAAACACTTTTCTTCTTTTCTCTTTCAAGGAAATGATTATTGACAAAGTAAACGGACAGGCTGTTCCTAGATATTTGATATATGACATAATTAAATTCAATGTAAGTACCTTATATAATTTGTAAAATTTATATTTTATAGAATAAAAATTGTGACTGAAATAATAGATATATTTTAATTTAATTTCTTTTTTTATTTGGTGGTTGTGGGGATTAGACCCAAGGCCTTACATTGTACCTCTGAGCCATATCCCCAGCCCAGTAGATATTTTGTTACCGTCTCAATGATAGTAGGAAAGAAAAATTGTGATTCAGGTTACTCGTTGAACATCTCTTTTGTTAATACTTTTATATATACTTTTCTTTATCTTATTGCCTAATACATAATATATATCTTTGCCTTTAGATTTCTTTAAGTTCAACTTAGTCAAGAAAAACAGTTCAATTCTGATAGAATAATACATTCTTTTGTAAAATGAATGTTTTTTGATTTTAATTATCCTGTGATTAAGAAAATGCCCACAAGCTTTGTTTCTGTCACTTAAAAAAAAAAAAAAAAAAGAAAGAAAGAAAAAGATGCTATGAGTTTGAATATGTACTTGTAGGTACAAATATACTATTCATGAATATAAGCAAGAAACAGAAATAAAGTACAAAATTTCCCCAAGTAAAATACAAAATAGATATAAAAAATTAGAAATTAAATTTCTAATCATTTACTATATATTAGATTATCCGCAAATCATTTCCTGTTCATTTTAATTAAAATATGAATATCTAAATTATTTAGACATTATAAGACAACTTCTAAAATATGAAAACCCCAAGTATATTTCTATAAAAAGGTATAATCATTCCTCTACATATATATTATTCAAATTATATAATCACTTGTTATTCAAGCCAGACTGAAAACATTTAAGTATTCTGGAATTAAAAGTATCTAAGTTTTATATGTTTTTCCTTGTACACATGTGTGAAAGTTTCTCTATGACAGTTGTTCTCATTTTGGGGATATATTCACCTGGGAAGTTTTTGATTTTTTTCATTTAAAGTGTTTTTAAAAGTCCAGTCTCTCATTATTATATAATGGCATTTTTGATTAAATTTTCAACATCAATTTCATTAGCTGCTTTTCTATATTCCTCTCTGAAGTACTTATACTTACTTATTTAATATAGTTTTATTAAACAGTTTTTACCAATTCAATATTTGTGACATATTATTTCATCCTATTTTAATTTGTTTTTTTGTTTTTACTAATGAAATTGAACATATATTTATATTCATTACATTTTTTGGTGATTTAGTTATAAGTTTATAAATCTTTTAACTTTTCATTTTCTTGTCTATCTTTTTTTCTTAATATGCAGGAATTATATTTTTTGGATTTGAATTTATTTTTGGTTATACATTTGGCTAATGATATCTCTTCCGAATCAGTGTCTATTGATGCTCAGAAATCAAAGTTATCAGACTTTCTCAAAAATTGTGTTTTTGTATTTTGTTGTAAAAATGATTTAGTGTGTTTATCATCTTTAGCTTTATAATTTTTCATTCCATAACTATTTATTTATTTATTTATTTTTAAATTTAGATTATTTTTATTTTTTTGTTTTTATATTTATTTTATTTTTTCAAAGCATTTTTTTAATCACGTTTACTATGTTTCCCTACTATTTATAACACATTCAGTAGGGCTCTTTTATGCATAATTAAAAGCTTCTCATTTTATCAGGCATCTCAATGTGCATAACACATGTATCACATTATTGATTGGCATTTGTATAAAACTATAGACAGATTCTGAAAACAGTGAAAAGTACAGAAACTTTTCCATAACTATTTATATTATGCCTGTTACCATACTTAATGATTTAAAATCACATATTGTTTCATATTTCTGATATTAGGATGCATTTATAATTATGTCCTCTATTACAGACCTTTCATTGATTTATTTATCCATTTTGCGGTACTATAACAAACTATCTGAGCCTGGGTATTTTCAAAGTAATAAGATTTATTTGACTCATAATTATGGTGGCTAGAGACCCCAGATCTTAGTTAAAATGTTTTCAGTACCTTAGTTTATTATTTTATCTAGGATGAATTTCATCAGTCATTTTTATATGTTAAATACTGTACGTATTGGGTATGTAGAGATGAATAATACATGGTTTCTTGCTTTTCGAGAATTCATATATTAGTGCACCGGCTTCCAAAGAAGTCCATTTCCATAAGTAATTTATTGGAATTTGGGAAGAACATAGGAGAACTATTTATTTTTATTCTATTCTATATTTTTTGCTCTATAACATATATTATACAGTCCTACCCATACACAAATTATTTTTTTTCCATACACAAATTATTATGATTTAATATTCATAGATTGATGAGAAGGAGCCAGCTTGTTTGAATAAGGCATTTTAACCTAGTTTTTCATGTAATACGCTACTAATTAAGGTAATGAAATGATCATATTGTTCTCATTTTGAAGAACTTCAGTGACAGCATGGATAGTGTTTTGAAGTGAGGAAGAACAGAAAATAGGGAGGCCAGTTAGTCAGTAGTTATTGAATGTTTTCCCTAGTCTATTCATAATGATTCTACATATATCTGTCAAGTGCTTCCTTTACTGTAGACCCAGTGGACTTGAAGGTGAACATGTTTTCTGTCTTTTCCTGTTGTTTTGGTGAGTTGATGTATATTTTAAGTTGGAAAGCATTTAAGAGGGAATTTAGATTACTTACATATATTTGAACAGTTCTTAGACTTAAAAAAAAAAAAGCCTTGCCTCTTCCACTTTTAATTTTGTAGGTATCTGAATTCCTCTACCTGAGCTAATATACAAGTCTAACATTTTAATTTTTCAATCTGTTGATGACGTACATTGCATAAAAAAGGTCACACATGAACTGTTAGCATTGAATTTATTAGCATTTCCTCAATAAATACCCTTTACAAACAGTTGTATACCCTGTAAAGAGAACATGTTTTACCTAATGCCTAGCTCTTGTTGACTTGTCTTACTCCTTATTCTTTTGGATCATCAAAGTCATCATCCTTTCAAAGCTGAGGAAAAAACATACCCTAGCTGTATCTAATGTTCATCCCTGAGGCAAGTGCTGCTGTCCCTGTGTAAACATTAGAATAAATGTTAGGTTACATAATAAAGACTGGAGGAGAGGAAGAAGACAGAAAAGATGGGGGCAAAATGCATGAAAGTGTTCCAGTTGCAGAGTAAAGAAGAGTAGTTGATATTCCTTTGAGGTGATGCCTTCTAATCTAGATGATTACTGTCAACCAGAGAATTCATTATAGCTATTTTCCTGTGTATGCATGGATAAGGCAAGTCCACACTCTCAACTCAAAAGTGTACATGCAGTTTTTATTTCATGGTTTAAACATATATACTTTAAGGACACTAAAGGAAAAGTTTACTGGGGAGAAGAGAGGAAAGCTATATTTTTATAACTGTGACATTGAACACTTTTGTAAACATTATGTAAAAATGTATCATTACGAACATTATGTAAACATGTAACATTATGAACATTATGTAAACTTTTTTTTGTATTTTCAGAGGATGTATTTATCTACTAAATTCTTAATGCTGTAAAGTATTAGAAGTAAGCAACAAAAAAGCATTGTAGATGATTCTGCTATTTTGATGTGCCATTTACTCATGCTTTCCCAAATTATGTGGATTTTAATTTTTATACAGGTGTTTTACTGAATTATGTAAGTAATAAAAATGATTAGTGAGGATATTAATGCTTAAATTCAAATGTGAGATTTTTTGATCAATTTAGAGTAAATTTATGACACTTTTGTATACTGTTTTATGTAGTTATAATCTTAAAATAACTGTGTATGTAAAGATGTATTTCTGTCATTAGACTAACTATCTAGACTTGCATAGTGGTTGTACAGGCTGTGCACTAGACAACTGTACAGGATCCTGTTTACATAGACTACTGTATTCATTGTGGCAGTCTTGATAATTATGTTGATAAAATAGTTGCTGAGGTTCAAATTAAAAAAATTGTCTTTTTAATATAGGCCCAGCCAGTTGGAGATTGTGATTTTAATATTCGTCTGCAGTGTATAGAACGAGAAATTATAAATCCTCGACATGAAAAAATGAAGAGTGGGCTCATTGACAAAACACAGGAACCATTTAGTGTCAGAAATAAGCCATTTTTTGACATATATACTTCAAGAAAGGTAAAGTTATTTTTGTTTTCTAACTCATGTATTATAATTCATTTTGTGAGAGGAATATGAATGACATTTTTCCTGTCTGTAATTACTTGAATTGATATAGCACCATTTTGACCAAACTTTTGTGATTCTCAGGCTTCTCCTCTTTAGTAATATTCGCAGTGGTAGAAAACTAAATTAGGTTGCTTCCCTACTTCTCATAATAGGTTTTGATTCATGGTCCAGATTATGCTTTTTCTTTTTTCTTTTTCTGGTACTGGGGATTGTACCCAGGGGCACTTTACTACTGAACTACATCCCTAATCCTTCTTATTTTTATTTTGACACTAGGTCTGAGGTGGCCACTTGTGGTCCTCCTGCCTTAGTCTCTTGAATTGCTGGGTTTATAGGCATGTGCCACTATACTTGTTTGGTCAATGTTGCTTTTTTAAAAAAGCCGTAAACAGCTTAGAATCATTTAGAGTGAAAACTCTTTCTTAGGTGTAATCCTGCTCCTGAAGGTAGACATTGTTTGGTATGTATTCTTATTTTTAAAGATGTATTTTGTTTTCCTTGATAATTATATTGATGAAATAGTTGTTGGAGTTAAAATTGGAAAAATTTTCTATTTAATTCCTGTCCAGCCAGTTGGAGCTTGTGATTTTTTTAAATTTGTCTACAGTGTATAGAATGAGAAATTACAAATCTTTGACGTGAAAAAAATGAAGACTGGGTGCATATATATAGTGTGTGTATACTTTAATATAGAGTATATAAAACATATAATATATATAAATATACAAATATATTTATTTACACACATTTATATACATTTTACATACACACATACACTTTTAGATTGTTTCTACCCTTGCTAAAAACAATATTGTTTCATTGTTTGCTTATATGAGTGGGTATTTCTTCAGGGTATGTTGAAATAGAATTTTTGGTGTAAAGATTATAGACAGTATTAGCAGCTACTAACAATTTGTCCTCCAAATAAGACCACTCTAGCAGATGCGAGAACTTGTTTCCTCCCCCACTGCCCACTGTCCTTTCCTTCCTGGCCTAGAGGCAAGGCAGAGGTGTTCTAAGGTAGAGGTGAGATGAGCATCAGTATTCTAAGGTAGAGGTGAGCATTAGTTCTAGAGCAGGAGACAGGAGTGTTGCCTTGTTCTGTTTTTCTTTTACTGGCTTTGGGATCTTTTCTAATATACCTAAAATTTCTGCCAAAGTTTATTTATCTATAATTTGAGATTATAAATTATGGGTTTGTTTTGTAAATTTATTGAAGCATGGCTTGTAAATACTTTAGAAAAGTGTCTGGTGTGTAGAAAAGCAACCAATGAATACAAAACGAATTATTATTATTTTTATTGTATAAGTTTATAAATGCATTTTTTCAGTTGTTTATATATAGTGTTTTCCATAAATGCAAAGCTCAATTTTATGTAGTCAAATTTGGAAATGTATTTCTTACATCTTCTAGGTTTTCTGTCTTGCTCAGGAAGCACTTTATTGCTAAAATTTTCTTTAAAGTATTATAGTATTATTAGGATTTTGCATATTGATTCATTTCTCTCCCCTTCCTCCCTCCCTCCCTTCCTTCTTTCAGACTGGGGATTAAACCCAGGGGCACTCTATCACTGAGCCACATCCTCAGCCCTGTTTTGTATTTTATTTAGAGACAGGGTCTCACTGAGTTGCTTAGGGCCTCTCTAAGTTGCTGAGGCTGGCTTTGAATTCCTGATCCTCCTGCCTCAGCCTCCTGAGCCTCTGAGATTAAAGGTATACACCACCTTGCCCAGCCTATAGGTCCATTTAGATGATATATTTTTTCTTTTATTACATTAGGAAATTGTCTTCTGTTTCCAGTCGGTTTAGCATCTTGTAGTTTCTTCTACTCATTGTCTCTTCTTCATCCCTTGCTATCTCATATGAACATATTAATTCTGGTTATGCTTAATCTTTCCATTTTCCTGTTTATTCTCCTTTTTTCTTTTCTCTTTCCTCTTTTTACATTATTATTTTCAATAGATATTCCTACTACTCTTAGTACTACTGAATAGTTAGTGTTCACTAGAATGTTTACCACATCTTAACATTTAAAAGTAAATGTATCTTAGAGTTTTTGCAGTTAAGATATGAGGTATATAACGCATATTGACTAATTATTTCCTAAAACATTCTCCATTTCTTACTAGTGTTTTTGTGGGATTTTTACTTATCTGTATACAAATTTCATATAGTGTGTTCTTTTGTCACTCTGGTATGTTAAGCTGTTTAGATTTATTGAATCTATCGCTTAATTTCATCTCTCCCTTTTCTTTTCTCCTTTTTATTTTTATAAAAACATTTATTATTTACTTTTATTTTTGTACATACATTATTTTCTGAATGTCTGTTTTGGTAGTGGCTTACTTCTTTAATAACTCTAATTGATGGTTTTAATTATTTGAAATATGTTAATTTTTCATCATAAAACTCTACTTTCCTTATGAGAACATTGATACATTTTGAGCATGCATATCATGTGGTCCTTCTTGATTGTTCACAGATAAACATTTTAGAAGTTTTTGAAAAGATAAAGTGTCATATTTGGCATTGAAAAGAAGTCTAGTTGACCTTCCCTAAGATGCTTCAAAGAATGATATACCTTTTGTGAAATTTGACATGTTTCAGAATCAAATTTTTATCTTTACAGATAGAAACTTGGTCTGGGACCCACTTTTTTCTTTTTATATCTTTCTATTATATGTTCACTGCATAGTTAGCTTTGAAGAGAATAAGCAGGATACTGTATTACCAGTACTTTTACATTAAAATTATACATGGCACCTAAGACGTTTCATTCTGGTGACAGCATCATTAAAAAAAAATAAAAAAAACCCAAACCAAAAAAACTATAGCTCTGTATGTAATTTGAAGCCTCGTATTGTGATGCTTCACTTTTCTCAGTAAGAATTACTTTGGCTATTCTGTTCACTTATTTTTCAAATGAATTTCATAATTGCCTTTTCTAGTTCTGTGAACAACATCATTGGAATTTTGATGAGAATTGCATTGAATCTGCATAGCACTTTTTGGTAGTATGGCCATTTTGACTAATTCTGCTATCCAAGGACATGGCAGGTCTTTACATCTTCTAAGTTCTTCATTTTTTTCCTTCAGTGTTCTATAGTGTTCATTGTACAGGTCTGTCACCTTTTTTGTTAGATTGATTCCCAAGTGGGCCCCCAACCAAGCTATTGTAAACGGGATACTTCTCATAATTTCTTTTAGGATAAATTAATTTAAATTTCTAATAGGAACATGATTGATTTATAGGTATTTATTTTATATTCTATTCTGCTGAATTTATTTATGAGTTCTAAATGTTTTGTTGTGGAGTTTTTTTGGGGGGGTCTTTTAAATATAGAATCATGTCACCAGCAAAAAAAATAATTTGAGTTCTTCTTTTCCAATTTGTATCTGTTTAATTTCCTTCTCTAGCTTAATTGTTCTGTCTAGAGTTTCAAGGACAGTGTTGAGTAGGAGTGGCAAACTGGGCATCCTTGTCTTGTACCTGTTTTTAGAGAAAATGCTTTGTTTTTCTCCATTCAGAATAATGTTGGCCTTGGGTTTATCATATATAGTCTTTACAATGTGGAGGTAAGTTTCTTCTATTCTTATTTTTACAAGTGTTTTTAACATGAATGGGTGCTATACTTTGTTATGCTTTTTCTACATATATTGAAATAATCATGTGATCTTGTCCTTGAGTCTATTTATGTGGTGAATTACATTTATTGAATTCCATATTTTGAAGCAACCTTGCATTCTTGGGATGAAGCCCATGTGATCATTGTACACTATCTTTTCAATATGTTTTTGTAAGTGGTTGCCAATGTTTTATTAAGAATTTTTCCTTTTATGTTAGCCAAGGATATTGGTCTGAATGGTCTGAAATTTTCTTTCCTTGATGTGTCTTTAGTTTTGGTAATGATTTGACAGTGTTCCTTCTTTTTCTATTTCATGGAATAATGTGAAGAAGATTGGTATTACTTCTTCTTTACAGGTTTGGTAGAACATGGCTTTGAATCATGTGGTCCTAGGTTTTTCTTTACTTTTTATTTTTGGAACATGGAATTGAACCCAGGGGCACTTAACCACTGAGCCACATCACCAGCCCTTTTAATATTTTATTTAGAAACAGGATCTCACTGAGTTGCCTAGGACCTTGCTAAGTTGGCTGAGACAGGTTTTGAACTCAAGATCCTTATGCCTCAGCCTCCCAAGTAGATGGGATTACAGGTATGTGCCCCTGCACCTTCTTTGTGGGAAGGCTTTTGATAACTGATTCAATTTCAGTTCTTAAAATTGCTCTCTTTAAGTTTTCCATATAATCTTGGTTCAACTTGGGTAGGGGTAGACCATATTTGTCTAGGAATTTGTGTTTATCAAGATATTTTATCTTATTGGAATATAAATTTTCAGAATAGTTTCTTATAATCCTTTAGATTTTAGTAGTGTCTGTGGTAACATTTCCTTTTTCATCTCCAGTTTTGATAATTTGAGTTTTTTCCCCCCTCTCTTTCATTTGGTTAGTTTGGCTAAGAGTTTATCAATTTTGTTTATTCTTTCAAAAAGTTAACTCTTTGTTTCATTCTTTTGTATTTGTTTTTAAAATCTCCAATTTCATTGATTTTTGGCTCTGATTTTGATTATTTCCTGTCTTCTACTGATTTTGGTGTTGGTTTGTTTTTCTTTTTTTTTGTAATGTTGGATTATTTATTTGATATCTTTTTGTTCTCTTAATGTATGAGCTCAAGGTTATGAATTTTCCTCTTAGAACTGCTTTCTTATCTCAAATTTTAATATGTTGTATCAATATACTCATTTACTTCTAAGAAGTTTTTCTTATTTCTCCCCTGATTCTTTCTGCTATCTGTTCATCATTCAGAAGTTTTTTATTTACTTTCCAGATGTAAGAGTGGTTTTTTTTCCTCATTCTTGATTTCTAATTTAGTTCCATTATTTTCTAAAAAAATATTTATTTTTTAGTTGTTGTTGATAGAATACAATTATCAACTTCAAAAATTTGCCAAAAATTTAAGGGGAGGTCCAACTCTGTGTTCAGTCCCTTCCAATTTTGTGTATTTCTGTAAGTCCACTAAAATCTTCTCTCTGTAACATTTCGAAACAGTAGCCCTTTTCTTAAGGAATATCTACTTATTAGTTTAGAATTGGGAAATGCTTCCAGGGGAAAACTGGCTGCCATAATTTTTTTTATCTTTCCCACAAGCCAGTAATTAAAATTTTCAGTTACTTTGAGTAATACTTAAAAGAATGTTTTAAAATTTCCAATTTGTCAACTCTCCTCTATTTTTAAAAATTTATCTTTCATAGTTTAAATTTTTTCTTTTTCTCATTAGTGAAAAAATTGTTGTAATTTCTTTCTAGGAGTTTGCTGGGATTTTTGTTGCCTAATATAGCAGCAGTTTTTATGCTGTATGAATATATTTTTGTTCTAAGTTTGTCATAGAGTAAGAGGAATATTAAAATCTTTCAGTGCTATTACATAGTCTTTTTTCTAATGTAGATCGTTTTTAGCATATAAACCTTTATCACTTATTTTTCTACTATGAATTATTTTCCAAATAAGTTGATATATTTTTTTCTGTTTAGAGTTTTGCTTAGTCATATTTGCTTAGAAATATTAACTTTTCTTAATACAGTTTTGCCTAACAGTTATTTTTTTTTGTTTAAAATGTTGTTTTACATGTTTTTAAAAAAATCTTATATGTGTTTTATATAAGCCCCTTTGTTCTCCCCTTTCTTCCCATCCTATTTCCTAATAGTTCCTCTTCTTTTTTTCAGGTCATTTTTATGTATATACGTGTGTATGTATGTGTATATATATATATATATATATATATATATATATATATATATATTTATTTATTTATTTATTTATTTTTAGAGTGTCTGCATGAGAAAAAAACATGCTATACCTATCTTGCTGTGTCTTTCTTATTTTGCTTATCATAGTGTCTTCAAGTTCCATTACTTTTCCTACAAATGACATAATTTCATTCTTCCTTATGGCTCATATGCCATTGTATATCTATGCCATATTTTCTTTATTCATTCAGCTGTTGATATGCACCTAGGCTGTAGTTGTAGTTTGAACTTTTTGGTGAACCTCCATACTGTTTTCCACAGTGGCTGTACTAATTTAGATTTTTACAGTGTATAATGTTTTCTTTTTCTTCACATTCTCACCATCTGTTGTTATTGTTATTTTTTGATGTTAATAACCATTGTGACTAGGGTGATATGGAATCTCAAATGTAGTTTTGGTTTGCATTTCCCTTATGGCTAAAGATATTGAGCGTTTTCATATATTGCCATTTGTACTTCTTTGAGAAATGTCTGTTCAGATCTTTTCCCCATCTATTGATTAGGTTACTTGTTTTTGGATGTTGAGTTTTTGAAGTTCTTTAGATATTTTGCATTCTTGACATGTTCATCTGTCAGATGAATAGCTGGAAGACATTCTCCCATTTTGTAGGCAGTTTCTTCACTCTGTTGTTTCCTTTGCCTTTTAATTCAATGTAATCCCATTTCTTAATTCTTTTGTTTCCTGAGCTATTGGAGTCCTATTCAGGAAATTGTTAGCTTAGGCCAATATCTTGAATTGTTATTTCTGTGTTTTCTTCTAATAATTTCGAAGTTTCAGGTCCTATATTAAGGCCTTTGGATCTTTTCTTCAGTATATGGTTTGAGCACCTTTGTCAAGAATCAGTTGGCTCTAGATGCATGGATTTATTTCTGGGTTCTCTATTCTACTGTGTTTGTCCTCTTATCTCTCTTCCCCTCCCCTTGTGAAGCCAGGGCTCCTTACCATGGAGCTACATCCTCAGTTCTTTTTTTTTTTTTATTCTGAGACAGAGTCTTGCTAAGTTGTGGTGGCTGCCTCAAACTTGTGATCCTCCTACCTCAGCCTTCTGAGTTGCTGGGATAAGAATGTACCACCATTCCTAGTGGTGTTTTGTAATTTTCAGTGTAGAATTTTTTGATCTTCTTTTTCCTGTCTCCATCCATCCATCCATCCATCCATCCATCCATCCATCCATCCATCCATTTTATGCTATTGTGAATGGGATAATTTTCCTGATTTCTTTCTCAGGAAGTTAATTATTGGTGAATAGAAAAGCTACTGTTTTTTGCATGTTGATTTTGTATCCTGCTACTTTACTGAATTTGTTTATTGGTTCTAAGAGTCTTTTGGTGAAGTTTTTAGGGATTTCTAAGAATATGATCATCATAAAATAAAAAAAATTATTTTCTCATTTTCTGTTCATATTTCTGGTCTGTTGGCCTCCCTCCTTTCCTCCCTCCCTCCATGCCTTCCTTCCTTCCTTCCTCTCATTGCTGTAGCTAAAATTTATTGTATTGACTAAGAGAATTGACCTTATTGTCTTATTCCTGATCTTAGAGGAAATACTTTCAGTTTTCTCCTATTCAGGATGATGTTGACTATGAGTTTGTATATATAGCATTTATGTTGTTGAATTATTATTCTTCTTTACCTAATTCAGGAGTTTTATGATGAAGGACTGTTGAATTTTATCAAAGGCTTTTTCTGCATCTGTTTTATGATCATGTGATTTTTCATCCTTGATTCTGTTTATGAGCTGCATTGTTTATTCATTTGCATATATTGAACCATCCTTGGACCCCTTTTATGAAATCAATTTGATTATAGCATATGATCTTTTTAATGTGGTGCTGATTCAATTTGCAAGTGTTTCATTAAGGATTTTTTTGTTCATCAAGGATATTGGTATATAGTTTTCTGTGGTTGTTGTGTCTTTATCAGGTTTTGGAAGAATGTTAATAAGGACTTTGTAGGATGAGTTTCAAAGGATCCCTTCCCTTTCTATTTATGGAATAATTTCAGGTGTACCGGTGTTAGTTAGCAGCAAAAAATTGATTTTTTAGGTTTTGCTTTGTAGGGAGACTCTTGATTATTGCTTCTATCTCATTATTTACTACTGATTTGTTTAGTTTTTTTTTTTTTTTATATTCTCTCGGCTTAATTTTGTTAGATCATATGTGTCCAGAAATTTGTCCCATTTCTTCTAGATTTTCCAACTTACTAGAATGTAGT